>NW_017729014.1:19617872-19620228 GCF_001723915.1 Gavialis gangeticus
TTTTAAACCGTTTCAGCTGAAGGAATACTCCCAGAAGGCCGTTGAGATTCTCCGAACCCAGAACCACATCCTTACCAACCATCCTAACTCCAACATTTACAAGTGAGTCCCACCTCCCTTTTCTTTCAGTACACCAAGGGACTTTTGTGGTAGACCAGCTACAATCTCCAGGGAACATGCAATTCCTTTGTTAACACAGGTGACAAGGTCCCTGCCAAAATCACGTGCTTGCTGCAGTTGTCATTAAGAAAATAGTCAGCCCCCTCCTTTGGTCACCTGATGGAGAGTACTGTTACATAGTGATAGCAGTAATTGGTTGTAATGTTGGGTATGCCTAGAAGGTAAACTGTTATGGGACAGTTGGGAGCACAGTCAGGTGAGTGTGTTTGCGTACCTAAGTAGGAAAAGCAGGTATCGGTCGTAAGTTTGTAACGTCACTGAACTCCTTCCCATTGCAGACACTTTCTCACGGGGTCATGCATGTATAAATGGAACCTTTACTTGTACTTCCAAGTTACCCAGTTACTTCTCTGTTTGCGTGCTTTTATTTATTTCATTTTATGGTTGGTAAAACCTGCTTTGATTTGTCTGCAAGATGTGTTAAAATAGAGCCAATGACAACCCCCTCTCCTCCTCTACCGTGTTTTCTCACTCTAGCACACTGTCTGGCCTGGTGGAGTTTGATGGCTATTACCTGGAGAGTGATCCTTGCCTAGTCTGCAATAACCCAGAAGTGCCATTCTGTGTAAGTGATCAGCTCTTCTGATTTGGCTCTTTGAGTAGAGTGATCCCAGCCTCTATACCAGTCTAACTTCTCCTGTTTTTAGATTAGTGGATGTGTGGTTGTTATTAACTGAAGATTTTAATATAATTTGTCTGTCTTCTTCCAGTACATCAAGCTTTCCTCCATCAAGGTAGACACCCGCTACACCACCACCCAGCAGGTTGTGAAGCTAATTGGCAGCCACACAATCAGCAAAGTGACGGTGAAGATAGGAGATCTAAAACGCACTAAAATGGTCCGGACAATCAACCTCTATTACAATAACAGGACAGTGCAGGCCATAGTGGAATTGAAAAACAAGTATGTACTACTCAGCTTTGGAATAGGGTTAGGTTCTTTTCTTTGGTAGAATACCAGTTTATTGGGGAGGTGGTTTGTTATATAGGATACAACCCTTTCCTGGAGTGTAGGAGTTGATTTTACCTTCCAACTCCTGAAGAGAGGCACAGACTTTTACTTGGTAGAACTCACTGGTCCCTTTTGGGAAGCAGAGGGAATCGATACAGACTTTCAGCTGTAAAATTCCTTTGTCATTTGATCCCAGAGGGGCAAGTCACTTGGCACGGAGAGAGCTTTACCTGGGACAGTATAATGTGGACTGGAAATAAAAATGGAGATGATGCTGTGCAATAGTTTCCTATTGAGGATCTGGTTATAGACCAAGCAGATGAGTCATGTGACCTAACTCTTAAAAATGAGAGGTTGTCTACTTCAAACTAAATTCCCCTGAGTTTTCCTTTGGATTTTTAAGTTAAGAATTGTCTCATTAATGCAGAGTGGTCTGTAGATGATCCAGTAATTTGTTCATTCCTGCCTATACAGCATATAAAATAACAGTTTTAAGAATGTAGTTAACCTTGCATTTCAGGTGCCTTATACATCCCACAGACTGAGATGGCAGCAAGAATATGTCCTTGATTTGACCTACAGAGAATCCTCTCTTAGCTCCTCTGTATTGATAATAATTTCCTGATCTGTCTGAGGAATGCAAAACGCACTGGTGTCTCGGATTAAGGTCTTGGTCCTCGTCTATGTCTCCAAACAGCTTCCACAAAGCAGTCTCTTATCCTACAGCTATTGTTGTGTTATGTAACTTTGCCATCTGCTCGTCTTGGATTTGGATCTTGTCACTAAATGCCAGCCCCGTAATCATCTGTACATGAGCAGGTTTAAGGCATTGGAGCTGTGGAACAATACATTCAACTTTAATTGCCTACCTTGTTTTCGGATAAGTGGGTTGAACAGGGTATCATGTTGACTGCATTGGTTCTTGCTTTACCATCCCTTGGAGAATAACACTCTCAAAGTAGAGAGAATATCGCCATCTTCCTCTACCTTAGTAGCACATGAGCCTCTACCAGGACCTATTTTCAATCCAAATTGCCAGAGTTTGAATTGTACCTCTAAAAATCGCGTTAGCAAATAAACATCTTGCTGACCCAGCAGATGATTTACTGGACTTTTTTTTTTGGAGACCAGTATGACCAACCTCTGCCACATAATGGAAGCTTGTTATTTAGGTTTTCCACAGGCATGCAGAAGTATCAACACCCTCCCCCCCCCCCCCCCCCC
>NW_017729014.1:19620419-19621366 GCF_001723915.1 Gavialis gangeticus
CCAGCATCACTTAGTTAAACAGAGCCATACTGCAGGGGTGGAGGTACTCGTTTTACAAGGGGGGTGGGACCGAGAAGCCAAGCATCTTGCCCAGATCTGCACAAGTCAGTAGTAGAGCCAAAAATAGAAATTGGATCATTCAACTTGCAAATAACTGTTTTAACCACTCAAAATGCTCCTTTTCAATGTTTTATTCAATTGAGAGCCACTGTATACCTCCCTTCTTTCTTCTTGAGATGTTCTCACCAGAATCAAATCGTTTTGGCTTAGGAATTAATCTATTCCTGCTGCTTATTGCTTATTTGAAGTTCTAATCTTCTGTGACATCACAAGTGGCTGCGGCGAAGCGGATTATGATGTCACAAAGAAGGGATTCTGACTTCAGGTTGGGAATAAGCGGTAGGAGCAGATGAGATCTTTAGAAATAAATATCCTGTTCTCATGCAAATGCCTTTGCTAATAAAAAATAGAGGTGAAAATCCCTAGAAAATATCTGTAGAATTAAAGTTTTTTTCCATGAGACATCAACAGCTCTTTAATCCTAAACAGTCTCTCTATGAAGAGGATAACAGCTTAAAATATATTTCTGGCTGCATATCATGTCAATACAGAAGCTAAGGAAATGAATCCTAGAACTGCTCTCCATTCATCCCATGCAAAGTAGATTTTGAGCTGAGACGGTTGTGTTTGGCTTGTGTGGGGGCAGAGGGTGACTTTTTGGTAAATGAGTGTTTCTCTCTTTCCCAGACCTGCTCGTTGGCACAAAGCCAAAAAAGTCCAGCTCACCCCAGGACAGACGGAAGTGAAGATTGATTTGCCTCTGCCCATTGTGGCTTCAAACCTGATGATTGAATTTGCAGATTTCTATGAGAATTACCAGGCCTCCACAGAAACCCTTCAGTGCCCTCGCTGCAGTGCGTCTGTCCCAGCCAACCCTGGTGTGTGTG
>NW_017729014.1:19621444-19634581 GCF_001723915.1 Gavialis gangeticus
CCCTGGTGTGTGTGGGAACTGTGGCGAGAATGTGTACCAGTGTCATAAGTGCAGGTGGGTCTAAATCCCTATGATCACGCTGTATTTTCTCTCACACAACCTCTGCCTCATTCAGTACACAAGGTGGACAGTGCTTGCTAAATGAGCAGCTAGTTGGTATTTTTTAGTTTTTTCTTTCTTAACAAATAAAGCCTTAGACCCACACCTTCAGTGTCTACCTTTCTAAGTTGGTGCTGTTCACACAATTCCGTCATCCTTTTTGTTCTTATGTCTCTCCAGTACAACCCCCCATCACCTTGTTTTCCCAGTCTTCCTGCCCACCCAGTCCCAGATTCCTTCCAAATCCTGAAGAGTCTATGATGCTTTACAGATCCTTCACTGTGATCATGTTAGCATGCATACTGAAATGCCTCCACCTCCAGTATAGGAATATAACAGCAATATAACATCATAGTTTCACTACATTAGAGTACAGATAAGAATTACCCAGGTTGCGTGAAAATAGAGGGAGAGGTTTTTTTTTATCTACTTCAAACATAGCTCCTGAAAAATGAAAATGGATTACCTGGACTGCCATCTAATAGTGGCGCCATCCCTGAATTTAATGTTCCATCGGGAAGTACACAAGCTACAAAGCACCTCTCAGAGTGGGTGCACGTCACCTGGTATTCTTTACGAGCTAGTTATGGTCCTTCTTCCAGAAGCAGCCTCAGGTGTGTTATTCCAGGAAGCAATTAATGTGCTTCGAGGTAGATTTTTTGTGAGGCTTCTCAAAAGCAGTTTGGCAGGTCAGGTATATCACTGTCTCTTCCTCTCATTTGTACACGTGACTTGTGTGTGTGCACATGTGAATTATAGCCTTACTTACTATTGTCCACAACCATCTTTTCTCTGTCTTTCAGATCCATTAATTATGATGAGAAAGATCCTTTCCTGTGCAATGCCTGTGGATTCTGTAAATACGCTCGCTTTGACTTCATGCTGTACGCCAAGCCTTGCTGCGCTGTGGATCCGATAGAGAATGAAGAGGATCGGAAGAAGGTGAGACTAGAACAAGTAGCAGAATTTACCAGTAAATGCAGTCTCTTTTGACCTTGTCTATAATAAAGGCACACTGGAGGTCACCTTCCAGCTGGAAGCTTTTGTGGTGGCAAGGTGCTTGGTCCCTGGGAAGGGAGAGAAAGTATCTCATGTTCCACTTTATTCTCCCTGGTTAAGGCAGGGAGTTGCATTAACCTACCTGTAGTATATTTGCTTTGGCACTGACCTTTCTGCCAGGCCCCCTTTCCGTTCCTCATCCCCTTAGCAGAAATCAAGTGCAGTCATTTACTTACTGGTTTAGGCAAGCTGTCCCACTGGAACTCTTTCCAAGAGCAACACTCTTATTTTCTTGGTAAGCAACCTGTACAGTGCAATACCTCTTCAACTCTGTGGTGAGAGTGGGGTTTGGTTGTGTTTATTATTTGTACTACCATAATGCCTCTATCACGGACCAGTCTCACTGCATTAGACTGTACAACCACAGGACAAGACTGCCCATACTCCAGAGGGCTTGCAATGTAGATACAAGAGGAGATGACAAATATGGGGAGATGGAGCTTTGGGGAGATGTAGCAAGAGGCTACTGGGCAGCTTGAATAGGCAGTGATCTCTGTACAGCAACAGCCTAATTTTTGACAGGTTTTGGACATTGCAGGGCAAGGGGAAGTGTGAAGAAGAATTCTGAGGTAATTTTGCAGATGGTTATGCTGATCTCCAGATAAGCGCAATGGGGCAGCATGGGGGGAAATACAAACAATAAGTGACTCCCTTTTTGCTGTCCACATCTACAGATCAGGTTAATTTAAGGTAGATGTCACGTGCTTTATCTGATACGTGGCCATGGTGACTTCCAGGAACCGCTATACCCAAAGGCTTGCAGCTCGCAGTCCCACTGAGCAGAAGGCAGAAAAGTAAAGGCTGGATCAGCAGCTGAATCTGCTGAAGCATGTCAGACTATTCAGAGGCTGAGTTTTAAAGCGTGTATGAACATAAGAGACATTAGTTTTCTCCTTTTTGTTTTCAGGCAGTAACGAATATTAACACTCTTCTGGACAAGGCTGACAGAGTGTATCATCAGCTAATGGGACACCGACCACAGCTGGAAAACCTGCTGTGTAAAGTGAATGAAGCAGCACCTGAAAAGCCACAGGTAAGAAGGGATAGACAAAGCACAATATGGACTTCAGCCAGGACCACAGTTGGACAAGATTGGTCATACTGCCACAGATCGGAAATTGCTAGCATTTATTTTTGGGTTGGGGGGTGGGGAGTGAAGTGAATGATTTTCTGCTAGCGTCACCGTTGTGTTATGTGAAGCTGTAAGTGTTGCTCTTCAGGGACCAGTATCCTTTATCCTCTTCTGGAATGGAAACTGTCAGTATGGTTTCAGGTTCTAGCCTTGTATCCAAGGCAGCTTTTCCAGCCAGCTGCAGATCTGTAAGCTGGCCAGTATTGTATTATATAATCTACAGGTGCAGAAAAGTCTCTATTGCTTTCCATAATGTAATTATGTTGTTAACTTATTTGTTTTGGAGAGTCTTCCTTTTGTTTTGTTAGAGAATTAGCAAGCTAAAAGCTGGCAGAAAGACTCGTTTCACACAGACTTCCAGTAGCAAAGAGCTTTCTGTTTGCAGAGCTCCCCGGTGTGACTTCTTGCAGATCAAATTTTTGCTGGTTTTTCTCCTGTGTCTCAGGATGAGTCCGGTAGCAGCGGAGGGATCAGCTCTACCTCAGCTAGTGTGAATAGATACATCCTTCAACTAGCTCAGGAGTACTGTGGTGACTGCAAAAACTCTTTTGAGGAGCTCTCCAAGATCATCCAGGTATGTGTATTCTCTTCATCGCGCAGCTAGCCAAACTGGCCTAAATTGTTTAAAATGGTAATTATCAGAAGTGCAAAGCAAGCTGTGGCCATTCTAAAAAATAGTAGTAATAAGTTCTCATTAGAGGAGACATAACAGCTAGGTTTTTAGATAAACCGCTCATACAAGCGATCCTTTCTGAACCTTTGGCTACTACTGCTAATTCTTGGATACTGGTAATTATCCCTTCTCCAGTAACCATTGCATGTTGTTCTCTGCTGGTTAGAGGGAACTGTGAGTCAGGCCAAGATTATTTAGTGGTCTTCCCAGCTCAGCTATTGATAAGTTTCAGCTTTGGGAAGATCACTTCACTTACCCACTTTTCCCATTTGTTAAGTGGGGTGAATAACTAACTACTTTGTGAGGGTGGGTGGGAAATTCATTAATAACTTACGAAGGTCTGTCGACACCTTTGAGTTAAAAAAGGCTGTATCTAAAATATACAGCCACAATGAACAGTCTTGAGACCTTGATTAAGTTCAGAGATTGTGTAGTCGTTCTCCCTTTTCCTTTCACCATTTTGCATTTGAGTCCATTGAAATACAACCCACAAAAGTTTAGTGTGTTTACATCAAACTTCCCCCAAGTTCAAAATGGTTAAATTGTCCGTGGCTTTCATTTCTTCTCCTTTTGTATATTTGCAGAAAGTTTTTGCTTCTAGAAAAGAGCTCTTGGAATACGATCTCCAGCAGAGAGAGGCAGCAACCAAGTCATCCCGAACCACTGTTCAGCCCACGTTTACTGCCAGCCAGTATCGAGCGCTGTCTGTCTTGGGCTGTGGTCATACATCTTCAACAAAATGCTATGGCTGTGCTTCAGCTGTCACTGAGCACTGCATCACCTTGCTCCGTGCTCTGGCAACCAACTCTGCCATTCGGCACATTCTTGTGTCCCAGGGCCTTATCCGGGAGCTGTTTGACTACAATTTACGTCGTGGAGCTGCCACCATGAGGGAGGAAGTCCGTCAGCTCATGTGCCTTCTAACCAGGTTGGTCCTGGCTCTGAAAATTGCCTGTGGGTGTTTCAGACCAATTGTTTCCAATTGCATTGAGGTACTAACAGATAGCGGACACATGATGCTCTTACTTTGGAGTAGTTTAGTCTAGGTTTTAGTCAACAGTAACTATGCTGTCCCAAGCTTTATGCACAAAGTAACCCATAGCGTTACCTTCTGGTCACTAGGAAGGGTAGAGTTGGTTTGCACTCAGTATACAGCTGACGGTGGTAGCAGACATCCAACGCCATACACTGGAGTAACTTTTTCTGGAATAAATATACTTCTTTCTCAGAAATAACTTTACACCAAAGAATAGCATTGCCTATGCAGTGTGCACTGCATGTGTTGTGTGTCTACTTTACTTCCATTCTGAAGTAAATTGAGAATCGAGTAAAAGTGCCATCTAGCTAGATCCATGGAACGTAATTTAAAGTTGCCACAGGACTGATGATAGTGCTTATTGTAGTAGATAGCCCAGTTCTAGCCCAAGACGTGAGTTCTCCCACTGTGGTGATCATGTTAGTTTACTCCCTTTGTACATATATTAGCACTATATGTAAAGGAGTTGTTCAGATGAAAATATTCTCTACAGCCACTGTTTCAAAGAGACGTCTGTATTTTGTATTGCTGTGCTGCAGAAAGCTGTATACTAGTGGTGGTGTTAGTATTAAGATGCTTCTTCATGTTACACGACTGTTTCTAGTGAATTCATCAGGGAGTGGGAAGCAGACCTTCCAAGTTCAATTCCTGACATTTACATTGACCTCACATTTTCAAGCTTTTCGTAGAGCGAGTTTGTGGTGCTTTCAGTTACTCTGTGCCTATGTATGCTTCCATACTTCCTTTTGAAGTTCTGCTTGCTCAGCATTTCAAAAGCAGATCTGGGATGTTTCTGGCTTTGGCAAACCTTTTAAAAGTTGGATTCGAAAATGTGTGTCTGCCGCAGTTCCCTCATCTGTAGAATGCTGTCGCTCCTGTGGGATTTTTGAGGGATGGGTCCCTAAGGCACATTGAAATTCTTTACGTGGAAGGCACACCCTATATGTGAGATGTTATTTCTTCTCTGTATTGACCATGTGCCAAGGTTTTAAGAGGTTACCACGCAAGAGGGAGTTTATAAAGGGTTCTTTTATGTCAGGAAAATGCTAGTTCCGCCAAATTGCTGTAGATTTCAGATGAACCAAACCAAAATGAGATATTTGGCATACTGGTGAAATCGCTATAAGCAGTGACTAATAGTACTTCCTTTGGTTATGGAATTAGAGACAATCCTGAGGCCACACAACAAATGAATGACCTAATCATTGGGAAGGTGTCTGCTGCTCTGAAAGGACATTGGGCAAACCCAGATCTGGTAAGAAACCCTGATGTTTTAGTATCTCTCTTTTCCTTCTTATTCCTCCCAAGCTGCTTTGTGGGTTCCACTGTCTGCTTCATGTAAAGTAAACGTCCCCAGCCAGCCCATAGTCAGGAGGATCTTGTGCGCCCTGGTAAGAATTATGGTAGAAACTTGGAGTCAAACATGGCATGATATATGTGATGGTAAATGAATTTCCTCAAATGGTTTTGCTGAGACATATCATAGATTCATAGATTAAGGGTCGGAAGGGACCTAGTAGATCTTCTAGCCCGACCCCCCGCCGGGGCGGGAGAACAACAAAGAAACCCCAGAAAGAGAAACGGGACTCAAATGAGTCCAGCCAGGTAGGCATCCAGCCTCTTCTTAAAGACCCCCAGGGTAGGGGCCAGCACCACTTCCCTTGGAAGTTGGTTCCAGCTCCTAGCCGCCCTAACTGTGAAGTAGTTTTTGCGGATGTCCAATCTATACCTCCTCTCCATCAACTTGTGCCCATTACTCCTTGTTATGCCAGCGGGCGCTAGGGGAAACAGCGTCTCCCCCAAACCCTTCTGGTCCCCCCTAGTGAGTTTATAGACGGTCACCAGGTCCCCCCTCAGCCTTCTCTTGTGGAGGCTGAATAGGTTCAGGTCCCGCAGTCTCTCACTGTAGGGTCTGCCCTGTTGTCCCCGGATCATGCGGGTGGCCCTCCTCTGGACCCTCTCCATGTTGTCCACATCCCTCTTGAAATGGGGCGCACAGAACTGGACACAATACTCCAGCTGTGGCCTGACCAGCGTCGCGTAGAGGGGGAGGATCACCTCCTCCATTCTCTCTTCTAACATTCCTGATTCCTGTGCCCCCCTCAGGCAGGTTGCCATTCACCCCAAATAGAGACGTTGAGCTGAGATGATTGTATTACTAAATATGAAGTGGCATGAATGACATGGTCCCGTCGCTGAAACTTCCTAAAACTTGGCATGTTCTTTTGCTGCAGGCTAGCAGCCTCCAGTATGAAATGCTGCTGCTGACCGATTCCATCTCGAAGGAAGACAGCTGCTGGGAGCTGCGATTGCGCTGTGGTAAGTGCAGTTATTCATTTAGGAGTTTAAGCAAAATTGCTCTGTTAAGGTCTGCATGGATAGGAGAGAGTGGCAACCAAGATCAACCATCCCAGCACAGATAAACTGGCGTGTAAGACAAAGGGGGCTATCAGCAAGTTTCATCAGGGCAGTATCTCAGCATAGCAGATAGGCTGTGCGAGGAAGGAGGGGAAGAAAGTAGAATCATCTCCCTTATGGGAAGGATTATTTTATCATGTGCAACTTGAGGGAAGTGTGGTGGGTTGGCTCAAGAGGGGGAAGGATCTTGGCCAGGATTACCTGGCCCATCGGTGGTGTGGACAGCCAGAGGGCTACCTCACCCACAGGTTCCTACCTTGACTGCAGGTACTTCAGCAGTGTTAATCCCTCTGTCCTTTCAGCTCTCAGCCTCTTCTTGATGGCAGTAAACATTAAGACTCCAGTAGTAGTTGAGAACATCACCCTCATGTGCCTGCGAATTCTGCAAAAACTGATCAAACCGCCTGCTCCAACCAGCAAGAAAAACAAGGTACCTCCCTTAACACTACAAAGCATAGGCAGAGGGACACCTGGCTGAGTAAAATCTTGACGTGCACTAGTCCAGCGACACCGTGGGTCATGGATTTCTGCTCCTGTTCACTGTTGAACTAGAAGCACCAGACCCAAGAGATGGAATCTAGTGGCAAATCTTTGGAGAACAAGATCTGCAGATAAATTGATTACTGTTTTGTATTGTTCTTAGTGGTCCAGATTGTTAATCCAAACACTTTCCCCTTTCTCCATCAAAGATGTATTAAGATCTGTAGAAAGAGGGCTCTTGAGGCAATAACTCTGATACTTCAGATAGGTTCTCAGTGGGCTTTTACCAGCTCCTCTGAAGCAAGTACATCCATTGATTGATTTTTCTTTTCATGTAGTGCTGTACATCAGTCTCATGGGCATGGAGTAAAGTATGTACACTACTAATGCAGTGTCTGTTGCAGTGAAGCAGAGTGATCTGACCATATAAAACCAAACCAAACTGTGCTTGTTTAGACATAGAGGGCTTTATTCACCTTTCCAGTGTACAGGCCAGGTGGGAGGTTCTGCTGCAAAAGCAGTTTGTTCTGGGAGGGACTGTGGTGCAGGCTGGAGCACCATGAATAGTTTGCCGTAAGGAAGAACTTGAGGCTGTCATGATCCACGATCCTCCCTTTGTTTCCTAGGATGTGCCTGTCGATACTCTCACCACCGTTAAACCTTACAGCAATGAAATTCATGCACAGGCTCAGCTGTGGCTCAAGAGGGACCCAAAGGCATCGTATGAAGCTTGGAAAAAATGCCTCCCTGCTAGAGGTAGGATCGTGTCTGTTAGTTCATCTTTGCACAGTTTAACTGCGTTTGTGGGGGGGGCGTTGTCTGTGTCCACATTTGAATGGTAGCCTTGCTGGCTGGTCTGAAAATTGCTATCAGTCTTCTGTATTCCCCTCACAGCTGAACTCTGTGCTTCAGCTGTACAACGAGCAGCATCCTCAAGGGCAGTAGCACTTGCATGCTAGATTCAACCCTGTTGGTGCAAGAGTTTTTTTTTATGGACTAAAAACAAACCTTGGAAGTGTCTGATGTGAATGAAGGAGCACAGTGCTAGGAGGAGCCCAAGCCTCCTGAGTTCTTTCTGGCTCTTTTGACTCGGATTGAGACCTTGGGCAAGGCACTTGATCCTTTTGTGTGTCTAACCCCATTTTAAGGTGCAGAGGATACCAGCTCTTTTCCAGGGTTGTTACTAGGAATAATCATCTATAGCATAAATTTTGAAAGCCGCTTGCCTGGGTGTGCAAGTTGCAATGTTAAGCCACTGGAATGAAACAATTCCCAGTCTATCAATGTAATAGTTACCAACATATGAAGCAATTGCTGCAGGGACCACCAATAGTTCCTCAGAGTTGTGTTAATGTTTTAGGTATAGAGGCAAATGGGAAATCTCCCAGCAGAACAGAGCTGCACCAGCTCTACTTGTCCGAAAAGTACATCTGGAAATGGAAACAATTCATGAGTCGCCGTGGGAAGAGAACCTGCCCTCTGGATCTCAAGCTGGGGCACAACAACTGGCTGCGACAGGTGAAAGCACTTGGAGGGAGAAGGTGGGTGGGGGGATGCCCGGTGCCCAGTGTGAGAGCGGTGGTGTGTGCTGACTGCTTAGCCACTGCAGAGCTGCCAGTTAAGTCACCAGCTGGTTGCATTTCAATTCTCCCACTGTAGGTACTGTTTACTCCTGCAACCCAAGCTGCAAGGCAGGCTGCATGCACTATTGTAGAAGCTCTGGCCACCATCCCCAGTCGGAAACAGCAGGTCCTTGATCTCCTTACCAGGTATCTCATAAGACACACAGCTCCTGTGCATCACCTGTCTGTATTGACCCCTGATTCCTGCTAGAACCGCTCTGTGTTCCTCTAAAAGCACTGCCCTGGTCTCTAGAGCTTAGCCCCCTCTAGAGGATTAAGGTCTTGCAAGTACAGTACTTCAGTAGTGCTGGTGTGGGTGGTGGGGAGGAGGAATGGAAAACATACACGAGGCAGGGGCTGTTCCTCATGTTTCCACATTGTCCTGAAATCCTGAATGTTTGTTCACATTAAGCAGTTCCCTACTTCTGCTTGTTTCCTTGTGCTAGCTACTTGGATGAGCTGAGTATTGCTGGGGAGTGTGCTGCTGAGTACCTGGGTCTGTATCAGAAACTCATCAAGCCTGCACACTGGAAGGTCTACCTTGCAGCAAGAGGGGTTCTGCCGTACATTGGTAACCTCATCACAAAGGTATGTCTGCAGTAGGGAGCAAAATAGTACTAGGAAGCAAGCACCTTGTCAATCTGCTCACCCAGTGCCTGCTTGCTGAAGGCTGTGCTGCCAGACTCAGGGAACCAGTCCTCACTGTGGGATTTTTGAGGTGACTGCTCCCACCTGTGAGCAGAAATGACTCCATCTGTCTTATCTCTGGCTGCGCCATGCCATGATGCAAGCTGCCCATTGTGTAACTGCTCCATGGGCAGCTATGCCAAGAAATGAGAACATCTGATACGCGGACTTGGCAGGAGCTTTGCACCAAGTACTGCGCGCCAGGCTGGGCTCAGAGGGCGAATACTGATGACAGGGAAGGATTAGGGCTGCTTCCATTCCTCCAGCGTGACTTGCAGGCTGTTGGAGGGGTGGTGCTTGCTGTTACTGTCTTCCAGTATGTGGGTTTCAGCAGCTTGATAGTTAAGGGTAGCAGAGGGGAAACCCAACCCTGGCCCCAGGCAGTCCACACGGGGGGATAAAGAGTTTGAACTGAACCCTGCAGCAGGGCAGCTGAACGTTACTGGAATAGCAATATACCTGACCATGGGCAATACACACATCAGCTACAATGCCAACACCAGCATTTCAGGGCCTAGGGGGGACTGTCAGGAATAGGATTGACATACAGAGGATAGGAGTTTGGAAGACATAAGGAGTACACCCTGGGCACCAAAAGACAGATTTTTTTCCTCCTACCTTTGTCCTGCAGTTCCGGCTTTTATGTAGCCAGCTTTAGCTCTCTGCAATGCCTGTTAGTAATTTTGTGATCTCACACCAGCCAGACTCTTTTGGGTCTGCTGGGCATTGATCAGGCAGTCATTCCTGGCACCGCAAGTATGCTTTGTTGCTTGGCCATCCTGATGGGGCTTGTTCGTGTTTTTAGGAAATTGCTCGTTTACTTGCCCTGGAAGAAGCCACTCTCAGCACTGACCTGCAGCAGGGGTACGCCTTGAAGAGCCTCACAGGTATCTACTGCCTTCCCACATTGACTGCACGTTATGATTAGAGGTGTGTCTCCCTGGTCTTGGTATATGGTGTACAGCAGCCCATGGCTAAGTGTCAAACTGCCCCCACCACAAGTGCAGGCAGCAGTAAAGTTGTTTGCTGGGTATCATCAGAGCTGGCTTTAATGCGAGAGAGAAGGGCAGCAGCCCTTGTGTTTTTTTTTTAATGAGGAAATTTGCACATTTGAGAGGCTGCTCACACACACGCACACACGATTGGGTAAGTCACAGACGGGGCACTAGAAGTCTCTGCAGGCTGGTTCATTCTGATGTTCCTTTTGCAGTGCAGTTACACATTTGCTCTCTTTTCTTCGTGTAGGGCTTCTCTCTTCCTTCGTGGAGGTGGAGTCTATCAAACGGCACTTCAAAAGCCGGCTGGTGGGCACGGTGTTGAACGGCTATCTCTGCCTGAGAAAGCTGGTGGTGCAGAGAACGAAGCTGATTGACGAGACCCAGGATATGCTGCTGGAGATGTTGGAAGACATGACAACAGGTAGAGCCAGCTGGCTTCCAGGAAGCTTGATTCTAGGTCAGCTGAGATAACCAGGTGCACATTGCAGCCCCATCAGCACAGTTTCTGACAGACCATTACAGGGTTTCTCATGGTTTTGTCTACAGTGTCATTTTAGAGTTAAGAAACGATCATTATGCAGCACTTCAAGCCTGATGTGAAGTGTCATTGCCTAGGGGTGAGAAGCACTAATGTAAGGCAGTGGCTTTTTCACACACTTCTCCTCATTGTATGACAGACTTTGCAAGCAGAGCTCTCTAACAGTTTCCTTGTGGTCAGGGTGCAGCAGCAGAAATGCCTGTTTTTTTGGTTTTTAATCGGTTTCCAGGAATGTCAAGCTTTGTTATGAAAAGATTGCTTTTCTGAAGTGGTGTCACTTCAGGGGAGAGGAGCACAGCCAGGTAGTATCCTGCTTGCTACAAGAGGGTTGCTTGGGTTAAAGCAGGATCAGTGGAAAAACTCGGCCCTGTGCCTCCCTACCTACCCTGTTCTCTTTACAGGCACAGAATCTGAAACGAAAGCCTTCATGGCAGTGTGCATCGAAACCGCTAAACGTTACAGCCTTGATGACTACAGGACTCCTGTCTTCATATTTGAGAGACTTTGCAGTATTATCTACCCTGTAAGTAGCAGACACACATGCAGTCATATGCAGGTCTTGTGTATATCCTGGAATGGGATAGACTTGTTAAAGCAAAGTAGCTTTCACTGCAGCAGAACAGACCCAAAACCATGCAATGCGCAGTGAGGTTGGTTTGAAGCCAGCCACGTAGAGTTGTACTGATATGCTGTCCCCTTCCTTGACCGCGATACCACAGCAGAGACTGTGCACTTTTCTTATGCAGATAAGATGTCTCCGTGCTCTATTTAGTATGCACTTACTCTGCTTGCAGGATGTGATCTGTTCTTATCAGATCTCCTAAGTCGGAAACAGTATTCAGCAGGGGAGACCTATTGAATGACATAACTGTCGCCTTTAGTGAAAAATTTGCTAGCTATGTGGCATGAAGAGGAGAGGGGAAAAAGATGGTTGGGGAAATTTTCACCCACTTGCCCTCTCTCATTGCTCTACAGGAAGAGAATGAAGTGACAGAGTTCTTTGTGACACTGGAGAAGGATCCCCAGCAGGAAGACTTCTTGCAGGGCAGGATGCCAGGGAACCCCTACAGCAGTAATGAGCCTGGCATTGGGCCGCTCATGAGGGACATCAAGAACAAAATCTGTCAAGATTGTGACCTGGTGGCTTTGTTGGAGGATGACAGTGGAATGGAGGTGAGCAGGCACAGCTTCTGTTCTCCCGCAGGGAATGTGATGACCCCTGAGACGTTGTGAACTTGTGCTTAGATTTCTTTTCTCCTTCCTTTCAGCTTCTGGTGAACAATAAGATCATCAGCTTGGATCTACCAGTTGCTGAGGTCTACAAGAAGGTCTGGTGTCCCACTAATGAGGTATGTGCATGCAGCCCCACATCGCTTAATGCCAGAGAGGCTCAGCATTTGTCTTTGAAGCCTGAAGGCTCGGGATCTCTACATGCACCCACTTTTGGACTGAAAAAAACACTTTCTGTTGCTCAGCCTTGTGGTATGGGTGACCCAAATGCATGTGCCACTGACTCAGTCTTAATGGAGTCTGCCTGTTGCACCTAAACATCTGTAGGAATCGTAGCTGACTCCTCAGGCTTCTTACCCTCTTGAGAAACCACTGCATTTAGTGTCACTGCCTTTCAATGCTCATTTCACACTCCACCTGCACATGGCAACTTGATATATGTGTACAGCCGAGGGACCCCAGTTTGCCCCATCAATCTGCATTTCAAAGGCCAGCCTAAAATGTCTGCTCAGAAAGAGCATCTGACACCACTCCATATTATTTTGCACTGCTATAGTGACTTCCATTCAAAGACCTCCAAGAACTTGACAGACATTAATCCTCACAACCTGCCGTTAGCGGGAGGTATTGCCCCATTTTTTAGATGAGGAAACAGACACAGCAAACTGAAGGGACTTGCCCACGGTGTCACAGCAGGCTCATTCCAGAGGTGGGAATAAAATCCAGAATGACTGCCTCCGGTATTGTACTCTCTGTATCCACTAAATTAAGCTCCTACTAAAAAGGAAGCTGTCAAAATAAATCTCACCCATTTAAAATGTGTTTTCCCAGCCCTGCTAGCACTAATAGTGCTGGAGATTATGAAAGCGGACTGAATTTGTAAAATCTCGGTTTATATGCTTTGCTCGTTCCTAGTTTATTCATTTGCATTTTGCTTCTGGTGGACTGAAGACCTCAATGACTATTTTCACCTGGAGGTTCTCACTCAGCAGCTCAATGGTATTTTGGGTTCACTACTCTGGGGAGGATTTGGCTTTCGTCGAGTTGTCATGTTTGGAAGCATGCTTCTGATGCCAAACCTTTGCTGCAAAATTGAGTCCAAAGAGAGTCGATAGTGAGCTTTTTCTTTTTGACTAAGAAACAAGATGGGGGGGGGGGGGGGGGG
>NW_017729014.1:19634711-19651002 GCF_001723915.1 Gavialis gangeticus
GGGGGGGGGGGGGGGGGCGGAACTGCAGTCTGCTCCTTCTGGTAAATCCCAATTTGAACGTGCTGTCGAGAAAAGCAAACCCAAATATTGCACTTGCCAGGTGACGGAGTAGTCGGTGTATTGCTTTCCCAAGATGCCCTGCTGTATGTGAAAGGCTGAGTTTGTTCAGCATTACTGTCACCGAACAGCTTTCATCTGTCTTTCTTTGTGTGCATCTCTCCAAAGCACTTCTGGAGCTCCCTCTCGAGTTCCCTGGGAAATAGACAGGCTCACAAGAAGCTAACCTCAGGCCTGGTTTTGTTTCCCTTGTCTCTTTCACCGGCTTTTTTTTTGTTCATCTGCCATTTTACCAGGGCCCCTGTGGTGTTAATTGCTGGTCTCTAGCTTGGCCTTTGAGCAGATCTTCCCCCAGGGCTTTCCCTGTGCTTATGTATCTGCTCTGACATTAAGCACTGCTTATTCCACATCAGGCTTAGCGTGCTCTCTGACAGGTTTTCTCTGTCAAGGTCTCCTGCTCCCAAATCTGGGGTTTTTCTTTTCTGCTTTTTATTCAGACCTTTGGATTAAAATGGGAAGTTCAGTGATCGACAAACAGTGTTCTGGGATAGAAACGCATCTGCAAGCCAACCCGGCCCCCTCTCTGCAGCTAGTCCTTGATTATGTTGGAATCGTCCTAATAATAATACTTTACTCTCCTTTAGTAAAAGCACATTGAACTGCTGTGTACTTTTCTCTCCTTCATTCTGCATTATTAGGAGTTGTCTGTTTAAAAGCCTCTCTCTTTGCCTGAGGTTTTGGGTAGACTTCCTCATCTCTTCTTCGGCTGTGGTTTACGCCAAGGAGTGATTGATTATAGAGAAGCTGCCTGTGCTATAGACTTGCACATTATGCTTCCGGGTGATGTGGCTTATTGAATACCCCAGTTCCCTTTCTCACTAAAGGAATCAGTCAGAGGGGAGGCTTAGTAGTAAAGAGCTGTTAATTAGACTTACAGCTTGATAATGGGGCAATGTTAGGGAAACCTAGAGTAATTGATGGTTTACTGAGGTTTTAGCAGCATGTGGTTTTATAATGGTTTCTAGCATCTCTAAAGAAAGAGGACAAGTGAGCAGTGGCAGGAATTCCTGACATTGCTGTTCTGTGCTGGGTGAAAGAAAACGGATGCTTAAACACCTGTAATCCCCTCTAAAGGGAATGTGGTGGGACCGCTGTGCTTTTTCAGACACCAGCACAGGAGACGTGACATAATCTAATTCTCTTCCTTAGGGGGAGCCAATGAGGATCATTTACCGCATGCGCGGGTTGCTAGGAGATGCGACTGAAGAATTCATCGAGTCTCTGGACTCCACTACAGGTAAAACCTGGGATTGGATATGGAGCCCAGGGTTTGCTCCAGAGAGCGTGGCACCATTAACCTGGCAGCGTTGAGTTCATAGTTGATTGACATCTCTTTTGCTATAGTTACCTGCTTCACTGAGAGGCTATGATCAGTTTGACAGCTCTGTAGCCCATACTGTGAATCTAGGCACTGATGTGACCCTTATCCTCATACTGCCTGTCACTTCACAAACAGTAAATGAATTTATCTCTGCAGTTCTCTTACAAGGACGATGCTAGCCCACCTTACGATGCAGATGGTGGGGAACAGAGGAGCAGAGAAACAAAGCAAGATCTTTTGTGGACTCTGCAGCCCATTTTGGTTGTGATCAGTTCTGTGTCCTGTCCAGTGCTTTAAGAAAAGCATCCCTGACTTCTGGCATTCCTGAGACACGAGAAATGGTTTTAATTGAATTCAGGTTTAAAAATTAAAGTGCTTTGGGATTTTAGAACGGTAGACAAAAAAACCCGTACACATCAAAATCCTTCCTTATTACTCGGGTTCTGATTTCTCTCAGATTTGACCTAGCTGACCATAGCAGGCATTGACAAATGTTACGTCAACCTCTGCTTTTACTTGAGTGCCTGGTGCTTACGCTCAGCTTTACAGTCTTGTTGGTAGACCTTACCCCACCAGTCGCATTGTCTTTCCTCCCTGTAGATGAAGAGGAAGACGAGGAAGAGGTTTATAAAATGGCGGGCGTGATGGCTCAGTGTGGAGGCCTGGACTGCATGCTAAACAGACTGACAGGAATCAAGGATTTCAAGCAGGGTCGACACCTCTTAACAGTGAGTCTGAGCTACCACAAGTTTTTTGCAAGGCATATCCGTGTGTGTTTAAGGCTTCTGAGTGTTTCCTTACAGTGCTGTGGATAGAAGGGGACCACTCAGCAAACCTCCCTCTTCTGCAACAGCTGGCTGCACTGCAGCTCCATCAGTAGAGCAGACCAGTGTCATTGTACCAGTTGCCTCCTTTTTCTTCTTAATCCCTCTGTTAAATTCTTCTGCCAAATCACTGACACAAATGGCAGTTGACAGGATTTGGGTCCCTGTTTGCTTGCATAGTTATTTTCTGCATGACAAAATCTGACTGGAAAATCAATCTCCCTGCAAAGGTTCACCTTTGTGGAGATGTCACGTTGTCCTTCCCCCAAAAGATTTTGGGAAGTGAACTAGATTGTCTGGAGCTTTTTGTTCCAGCTCATTCCTGCCACTTCTCTCAGGGATATTTTGTAGGATGCACTCTCTTCTTTGGTAGGTGCTGCTAAAGTTGTTCAGCTACTGTGTGAAGGTGAAAGTAAACCGTCAGCAGCTGGTCAAGCCTGAGATGAACACTTTGAATGTCATGCTGGGGACGCTGAATCTGGTAAGGACAAGTTTTAGACCACAGTGGGCTTGGAAATGGTTGTCTTTGAGCCTTCTGCAAGGAGAAAACCTGGTGACCTTGGTGTTACTGCTGCTGGGATGAAAGCTGCGCGCCAGGGTTATCGTTGTAATCTGCTGGTAGCCACAGAAACATGCATGTTGACTTAATGTCCCACATCCTTGAGACTGAGAGGCGTTTATCTGAAGAGCAACATTGCAGATAACAGAACTTTTGCCCCCATCTTATCACTCCTGTTAATCCCCTTCGGAAATGAACAGCGTCCTCTTCAAAAGATTTAACTAAGTCTCTGAAAATTACTTTTGGCTACTGTTCAGCTACCCCAAATGTCAGTCCTGCTCTCCTTCATAGCAACTAGGAGAGCTCAGGTCTGAGCTATGGGTGGTTAGCCTTGTTCTCTGTATGTTCTGCTGGTTATTTCCTGTTTAGTGGTAACTGGGACTTGATGATGAGGCTGAGCCAGTACTGCTGACAGTGATTGAGACTGTCTTTTCTGCAGGCCCTGGTGGCTGAGCAGGAAAGCAAGGACAGTGGTGGGGCAGCTGTGGCAGAACAGGTGCTTAGTATCATGGAGATTATACTGGATGAATCCAATGCAGAACCACTGAGTGAAGACAAGGTGAGTGTTCGGTGCTGGCTGGCACACAGTGGGAAATGCTGACGATAACTTAAGGCTTCTGAGTGTTTCCTTCTGTTGGTGTGTATAGAAGGGGACGTGCATAGAGATGTACAGAACCAGGAATCTTGGCCATGTTGTCAAGTGCAGTAGTTCTGGGTTGACTGATCCTTGTGGGAGGATAGACACTGAGCCAAAAGCATTGCCAGCATCTGCCAGATACTTTTAAAAGGCTCTTCTCCCCCTTGCTGTAGGTCAGATCGGTGATATTAACTGACACAGGAGGCAGCTCTTCCCTGTCCTTCAGCAGGCTTTTATACAGGTTCTGAAAATACACTTGAATATGAGTTACCAGCAACATAAGCTGTTAATTGCACCAAAACCACCAAGAAATGGAATGTATTTTGCCTCTGTTATCCCAGTGCATCTGCTAGGACTGTTAATGCTTGTCAACCAGCCCTCCTTCTGGGCTTGAGAGTAAATTGATTTGACCTGAGAACATCTCAACAGTGGTTGCAGAAAGTCAGGTGTTGATCAGAGCAGGGCGATACCTAGGGATGTGTGAAGGATTCAGCTTCCCCACAACAAGGAGAGTTCTGCCCTTGGTTGCTGGCTTGGGTTGTCATCCTGCCATCTTGCTGAAATCCGTGAGCTCTTGTTCCTCAGGATTGGGAGCGGTCAGCAAGCCACTGGAACGTGAGGGTTTCCCTGGCGCATGTAGATGAATCCTGAATGCGAATCATTCTTTCCTTTGCAGGGCAACCTCCTCCTGACTGGTGACAAGGATCAGCTGGTAATGCTGCTGGATCAGATAAACAGCACCTTTGTCCGCTCCAATCTCAGCGTCTTGCAAGGCCTATTACGCATCATCCCTTACCTGTCCTTTGGGGAAATGGAGAAAATGCAGATCCTGGTTGATCGATTCAAGCCCTATTGTAACTTTGACAAGTATGTTTAGGTTTTTTTCCCTCCTAATTTGAGCACAAAGTTATCTTTAATAAATCAAGAGCTCTGCTCGTTGTAATCTAACGCAGGGTTTCCAGGCTGGTATATAAGCTTAATATGCCATCTTTTTTTTTTTAAGGAAAAAACCCATCAAGATGAAACCATCTTTTTTTTTTTTTTTTTTTTTTAAGTGCTATATGAACCAAAAACATCTGGGAAGTGCTGGTTTGCAGGGTATTTGCAGAAGGGCACACATCTGGCTTGAGGAGGGGAATTCACTGTATAGGGCTGGATGTGATGTGTGTGTTCGTTAACAGGCAGAATGAACAGTCATACACGTTGAGTCTACAAGAGAGAGTCTTACATATATTGCTGTTCCTGTCCTCACTTAGGTACGATGAAGAACACAGTGGAGATGATAAAGTTTTCCTGGACTGTTTCTGTAAAATAGCAGCTGGCATAAAGAATAACAGCAACGGCCATCAATTGAAAGATCTCATCCTCCAGAAGGGGATTACTCAAAATGCCCTTGACTACATGAAAAAGCATATCCCTAGTGCAAAGAAGTAAGAGTTGCTTTGTATGTGGCAATTCTGTGTATCTTAGCCTTATTCCATCTTCCATCAGATGAATATTTTTTTTCCAGAGTAAGTGTTAGGAATTCTGTACTTGGGAAGAGTTTGGCTTGGTGAAACCACAGGGAGTATAATCTTGAGAAAATCCTTCAGTCACTGGTTTAGATCATCTAACAGGCTCTGTTGCCACTGAGGGCCGCATCGGAGGGACTTAAAACCAAATCTGAAGTGAACAACTGATTGGCGTGCTCTTACTATGTGCAGTGTGGGGAGGAGAGAGTGTTGACCTAATTTCATGTAATTGGACCTGAGGAAAGGTACTTTGTGCTTGATAGCTTGTTGAAGATCTCTCCCAACTATGCAGGTGGTCCAATAAAAGATATCGTCCCAAAAAATCCTTGCTGCTCACTTCGTGTAACTTAAAATCTATACCAAGTAGTTACGCTAGGGTGGGATGGATCAATCTGGACCCTTTGACTAGGTTTAAAATGTATGTGCGCGGAGTGGGGCACAGGAAGGGGACTTGATTTTCAGCCCATCTGGTGTAATCTGGACCATTGGCTGGAGTGTAGCCATCTTTTCAGCACTGGTAACTATTGTTGAGGCACTTCATGATATTTTTTACCTTTTTTGTGTAGTTTGGATGCAGACATATGGAAGAAGTTCTTATCTCGCCCTGCACTTCCCTTTATCCTGAGGCTGCTTCGAGGGCTGGCCACACAGCACCCTGCCACACAGGTGAGAGCTTCTGTCTTGGAAATGAGTCAGAGGACACATGGCTGCTTTGGTAAAGATGGCTTTATATGATGGCTACAGCTAACACAGTGTTCTTGTAGTAGCTGATTACCTGTTTTTTGTGGTTGAGTTGGAAGGCCACTTACTGTAGAGAGTCGATCTCTTTGGCAAGGCTAGTCAATTTATGCCATTGTTTAAATGGAGAAATTTTCAAAATAACTACTTTCTGGTACTGAGTGGCACAAAATTTGTTACATTTCCTTTGAAGAAATTGATGGTTGAAGACTGTGCTCTGAGAGATTCCCTTTGGCCTAACTAATGTTTTAAGTACCTGCATAGCAGTCTTGTTTCAGTTCCTAGTGCTGTCTGGTACACGGACAAAACTGCACAGTCTGGGGATGTAATTTTAGGGCGGGTGCATCACGGACGATGGCAAATGTCCAGTCTTGGGAAGCTGTGGTATTATAAAGAAGTGCTTCCTTAACATTGCTTGCAGTGGCCCACACCTGTAGCTATCGCACATCGTGGCTGTTGTGGGAAGGCTTATGTGGAAATTCAGTTCTCTTTGGGTTTTCTTTACAAGGGTGCTGTGTTTCAATCTTCTAACAGGTGCTAATAGGTACAGACTCCATTACAAACCTGCACAAACTTGAACAAGTGTCAAGCGATGAAGGGATTGGGACACTAGCTGAGAACCTGCTGGAGGCGCTAAGGGAACATCCAGAAGTGAACAAGAAGATAGACGCAGCCCGCAAGGAGACCCGTGCAGAGAAAAAGCGCATGGCCATGGCGATGAGGCAGAAGGCTTTGGGCACATTGGGCATGACGGTAAAGTTCCTCTGCACCCGTGGAGGCCAGTGCTGTCTTTATCATCTGTTCTCTTAGGGAATATGCCACTTCCTTTTCTTTGGGTTTTTATGCGACTTGGGGAGAGTGAAAGTCGTATATCAGACCCGAGGCTAGAATTCCTCTGACCCGGTGGTGCTGGTGGTGCCTGGGGAACTCCAGTTTTGGGGTCAGTGATAATGCTGCTTATTGCCTATGGGCCAAAAAGAATGGGACCCCTCCCGGTAAGGAGGAAGCAACAGTCCTTGCCCTGACTACTCGCCTTAAAGGACAGGACACACAGGATGGGGAAAGCGTATACAATATGAGAGCAAAGTCATCAGTGTGTTGGAGGCAACTGTCACATTAGCCACACAGTTTGTCTTATGTCTGCAATAGTCTCTGGTCTTGTCACCTGGTGGCCAGTGGCTTAAGAGCTTTCTATACACCGGCAGTTTCTTGTTGTAATCTAGGATGGCAGGAAATCTAAGGTACCAAACATTGTAATTCCTCCTTAATTTTGGTTGGCAACATTACTTAATAGAAAGTGAAGGGCTTCTAATTCAGCTGATAGGCTGCTGGCAGCTGTAAAACACAAAATGCTGCTTGAGTTTAATGTTCTTCCTTTCTAGTAACAAACTTGCTCTCTGACTTGGCAAGTGTGAATTCCTCTCTGGTTTCATTCTCCTAACATGCTTGACTTGCTCTCTCTTACAGACTAATGAGAAGGGCCAGGTGGTGACAAAGACTGCGCTCCTCAAACAGATGGAGGAGCTAATAGAAGAACCAGGACTGACTTGCTGTATCTGCAGAGAAGGGTATAAGTTTCAGGTATGGCATCAGGAGGGCCCTGATGTGATACAGGGAGATCCACAACTGTGTATCCACAGCTCTGTATCTAAGTGCCTGACTGAGTCATGGCATACTGCAAGACCAGGAGATTATTTTAGAGATCAATAGGGCTCTGGTGTGCTTTGGAAACAGGAAGTGCTCTCAACCTCCTTTTGCCTCTAGCCCTCCTCTAATTCTGGAGGAGGTGCTGGTTTCCAGGAAGGAGGTGTGGAGCTCCTCCTAAGTGTGTGTGGAGGATCCTCCACAGCTAATTGGTACGAAATACCCAGCCTACTTTAAACAGAAGGCATTTTCTGGTGGGCTGGTTCTGCATACAGAACAGAGGCTTAGCAGTCTGTTAGCTGGAGTGGATAGGTCCAACAGAAAAGTCTGTGCCCATCTCTTCTTGCTGTGGGGCTTCACGCTCCAGTTTCCAGTGTGGCCCTAGCTTCCTTGTTTCCATGACTCCCCTTTCCAGATGGGAAAAATGAGTTAGTTGGTAGATACTTGGAAAGCTTGTTTGACACTAATACTTTCTTATGGACATAGGGTCAATTAACTCTTGAATGGTTGGCAAGCTATTAACTGCTCACAGGCACAAGTATTTCATCTCTAATGAAGCTCTGGTTGGCCGTTACAGCCTGCGAAGGTCCTGGGGATTTACACTTTCACCAAGCGAGTTGCGCTGGAGGAGTTTGAGAACAAACCCCGGAAGCAGCAGGGCTATAGCACGGTCTCTCATTTCAACATTGTCCATTATGACTGTCACCTTGCTGCTGTGAGGTAAGATCTTCTTGCCATCCGCCAGGCCATGGCACTGGATGTTCCCTTCCGTGGTGTTTCATCAGAGCGTTTAATATCCCTTACACTATAATTTGACATGGTTGTGCTCTCCTGTTCACCCCACAGCTAAAGAACAGCCATTGTTCTCCACATTTTAATTATGGCCTCCCTTAATGCAGTTAGACATTGTGAAGCACTTGGAAGTAAAAAAGCTCTACGTGATATCCTAAATGCCGGTTGAATGGCCCTAAACAGCTACAGAATCACCGCCCTTTTGATCACTTAGACAAAATCTTATGCATCTCTAACCTATCTGCACATGGTGCCTTTTTGCCAATACAGACTAGCCCGTGGCCGGGAGGAGTGGGAAAGTGCAGCTCTGCAAAATGCCAACACCAAGTGCAATGGGCTTCTCCCAGTCTGGGGGCCTCATGTGCCGGAGTCTGCCTTCGCCACTTGCTTAGCCAGGTGAGTACCGAATGCTCCTCTTCCTGATGGCTGGTGTCCTAGGCAGGAGGTGTCTGAGGCATGCATGTTTCAGACTGCAAGCAGAAGGTGATATTACAGCCCTGTTAGCATTGAGGTTTCATTACTGATCAAAGTTCCAGATTGTAAGGCATGGCCGTAACGTGGGTTGCACTGCTATGTCATTTCGTTTTTCTCTCCTGGAGATGGATAAGGTAGAAACAGGAAAAACCAATTATCTTAGCCCCAAGCTAACTGTGAACCTGCAGCATGGCTGATAATCTGTTTCTTCTAAGAAATGAATTCCTTGACACTGTCCACCAGATGCAAATTTTGCCCCTGCCTCTTGTAACCCCCCATCAAGCACTAGTGCAACGAGGTATCTGGTGAGGAGCAGAGGGCAGCTCCGGTGGGGTTACCAGGTTGATACATCTGTGTATTGTGGCTCGTTTTTTAATCACTTCAAGGTCTTGAGTCTCCATTCTTCACTGTTTAGTGCTTGCGACTGGGCTTGAATCATCCGCAGGGGAAACTGAAGGGATGGTAAACTACTTTAATCTTCGTGCTGATGAATTCTTGTGCTCTCTGAGCAGTCTCAGAGGGAGCTAATCATGGTGGGGGCTTGCACGACAAACCTGATTGACACCAACAAGTCATTTGAATATATTGCCAAACAGCTGTCGGATGGTAATGGCTTCCAATCACTGTGGGATTCTAACCCTTGACCCGAAGCGGAAAGACTCCGTATTTCATTACCAGTGCTCTGAGCCATCTAGTCCCATCTTTCTGCATTTGTACTGTTGTGTTAGATACTAGAATTAGTTGGACCTCCAGCCTGTATCCGTTAGGGAGCCTCATCCCTGGCAGTGGGCCTCCTAGTAAGAAGGAAGTACCAACGTTTATATGCAGGAAGACCAGCCTGAATTGGATTTCCAGTTGAAGGTGAAAGACCTACGGCATTAACTGCAGATGGTTGGGTGTTTCAGCCTCCTGACTTTATTTTCTTGGTGCCCTTCTATGCTGTATCTGCACAGGTTCTGATCCATCTTGTTCGCAGCAGGCGGGATAGCTCTGTTCCCTAAGTTGGCTTAATGCATACAGTTTAATCCACCACTCTTTTTTTCCAGACACAACACTTACCTCCAGGAGTGCACGGGGCAGCGGGAACCCACCTACCAGCTCAACGTCCATGACATTAAGCTACTGTTTCTCCGCTTCGCAATGGAGCAGTCGTTCAGTGTGGACACCGGAGGAGGAGGAAGGGAGAGCAACATACACCTCATTCCATACATAATTCACACTGTGCTTTATGTCCTCAACACGTCAGTATCTGTGTGTGTCTGTCTTGGCTGTCTGTCTCCCACTAGTGACAGGGTGACTCTCAGAGCTCCAGATGATAAATACACGAACAGCTGCCATAGAGCCTCCTGTTGGGTGTCACTGTGGGTGTGGAAGCTTACCCAGCTTGCTGGGGGCAGAGGGAAATGGCAGCGGGGACAGAGATAAATCTCGCAGCAATTGTGGTCCTGTTCAGGACTGTGAAATGTGCACAGTCGCATTCCAGCTTGACACGGAGGAAGAGAGCTCACATGCAGGGTGTGTTCATGCTGCATTGTGTGCATTTCCTCCCTTACAAGAGAGGTGATTGGAAGACAGGACAACCTCTAAATGTTTTTAAAAGGGAACAGAATACACCCCTGACGCAGGTGTTAGAGGTAGTAAATATTTTGCAGCAAAACACAGCAAATTGGGATGTTCAGGGAACCTAGTGGAGAAAAGCAAAATGTGATTTACCCCCTCTTCCATTCTGTGTGTAAGCATCATTTCCGTGCTGGAGGATGGTTGGGTTACTTGAGCGAAGAGCACGCTGCCAAGGTTAAGCCATGTTTTGGAAGCAGGTGCTCAGATTTTTCTCTCTTCTTGGAAAGCAAACCAGCCAGTTTTCCTTCCAAGTTCTCATGCTGTAGCACTGTGCTGTAATGTTTGGATTGCAAGGTGCTGCAGTGAAATGCTCACTGGAATAAAAAATCTGCTTCTGTCAATAAAATGGATGGATAGATGGATTAGATTTCTTTTTTTTTTTTTTTTTTTTTTTTTTTTTTTTTTTTTTTTTTTTTTTTTACAAATCCTAAATATCAAACCCAGTTTGGCCTGGACAGCATGTCCAGCTGCACAGTGCTGTAGGCAAGCATCAGCCTAAAATGTTTCTGACTAATTGGGCTTGATGTGGTATTAGAGAGCGTGTTGCACAAAAGTAGGGTCTGCGATTTGTTGTTTCAGCAGCAAGGCCAAAGGGGGCAATATTAATTATAGATGAGGCATCTCATAGAAAACAGATGTTGAAACCTGTGCCCCTTTACTCCAAGGTTGGTCTAAATCAAATTGCAGCCTGGTTTTTCCCCTCTCCCCATCCCCTAAACTAATCAACACTTTGACTGTGTATACAATGTGTGCTTTGCTTTTAATATCTACCTGCAGAATCCACCCTGTAGTTTTCTGATCCTTTATGAGACACCAAAGTTAAGCTGTTTGTTCATCTTTGAACTCCCCTTGCCAGCACTGGAGATCCCCCTGTGACTTTTTTTTTTTTTTTTAAGACTACGAATGCATTATGCAGCTTGTTGAAATGTTTTGTTTTTGTGGGTTTTTTTTGAAAAGCAGTATTTTGTAGCTGCATACTCTCCACAGTTGCTATTAGCTGGCAAGCAGCTTCAGGACATAGCGAATGAGAAGGACGCAAGCCGTTGGACTCCTAAAGACAGTTCCCCTCTGCTGGGGATTCTCATTTTTCCATCACTGAGATGTTGGGATTGGTTGTGAATTTTACAAGAAGCTAGCAGCGTCCTCTCCCATTCTGATCAGTCACTGATCAGGTTGTAGTATTTTATGATCCATGTTTACAAGGCCTATGAATTTCTTTCTCTCAGGTTGATTGGACAGCTATAGGCAGCAATAAAGTTTATGCTTTTTTTTTCCCCCATGAGAGAGGAAAACAAATCAGTTATATTTAACTGAAGTGCATCTCAGTTTTTGGTGTAGGCCTTGATTGCTACTATAAATAAATAGCACAAGCTGATACAAAGATCCAGCCACACCAAGGTCTAGGGGTAGGCGTTGTGTGCTGCCCATAGAGTAATTATTTCAGCTCCTGGGGCTGGAGTTGCCTCCCTTTTTTTGCTTGAAAAGCCTAAAAGGCTTTTATAATAGTTGTTGCCCTCTAGTTGGGGGATGTGGACTGCCTTGTGTGAACCCCTCTGCTCTTTTGTCCGCTTAGTCTGGAGGAAACCACACTACAGAGACGGAATAAAATGCTAGTGGCTTGTGAATTGTTATACGGAAATCCATCAGAGCGCTTTAGAGTATTTACATGCAACAGCCAACTGCCTAGACTAAATGTATCCGTGCGTTTTGTATTCCAGAACCCGAGCAACTTCCAGGGAGGAGAAAAACCTCCAGAGTTTTATGGAGCATCCCAAGGAGAAATGGGTGGAGAGTGCCTACGAGGTGGATGGGCCCCATTACTACACAGTTCTGGCCCTGCACATCCTGCCCCCGGAGAAGTGGAAAGCCATGCGGGTGGAGATCCTGAAGAGGCTCTTAGTTACCTCGCACGCGCGTGCAGTGTCGCCAGGGGGAGCCAGCAGGTTGGTAATCCGGGCAATCCTGGCCTTCCATTCATTCCCACAGCTGTCTGGGGAACATACTCATGTTACCTTCACACTCGTTAGAGTTGCATAGCAACAAATGCCGGATTGAGCAAAGGAATGTTTATGTTTTGGAAGAGTCAATATTAACCCTTTCTGTATGCGTTTGTATTTAAGTCCTGAGGACACAGGAACATTTAATGATATGCCCTCATTAGGATGCACTTGGGATTGCTTGGGCTTTCTTCCATACGGTTAGCTATATTCCCTCCCCCACCCTATGAAAGAGGGCTTGAAATAGCAGTCTGCTTTGTACACTACATTCACTTCCAGAGCTTTAAGCTGTATCTAGGGTGATGGTGATGATGAGAGAATGAAGTAGGGGAGAGCTGGTGGGTTAGAGATCACATCACTTACTCAGTGCTGCCTGCTACTTAGTAGTGAGTGGGATTAACTGTATACGACAGCTCTAGCCACCCCTATCATGACTGGAGAAAATCTCTTGGAAAGGTCTGAAGGGCCTTTCCGAGACTTGATCTCCTTCCTTTTCTCCTAAAGGGGGCAGTTAAATTCAATTTGGTGCGTTACAGAACAGTCGAAAAAATGTCACTTAACTGGCACTGTTGAAGCTTTCTGGGGAAGATGCCGTACAGAAAATAGTTGTAAACAACTTGAAAGATCTTCTGGGAGGCATTCAAGTGGCACTGCCAAGCTGAGAAAAATTTGATCTAACTTCTCTCCTGCACAAAAAGAATTGCTGCTGGGGTTTGTTTTGTTTTTTAAAGCTGATACCAGCAGTATTGTAGCAACAGATGGCTGGCCATGGCTAACAGCAGATAAAATATTCCATGGGGGGGGGGCAATATTTAAATTCCAGTTTCTAAAAGGGTCATTCTTAAATAGCTTTCAGGATTACAAATAAATCTATATCTTGAGAATGGCTTTTGAGATGACTTACCAATCTTTCTTTGAATAGTTGCCCCCATAATTATGTGCACGGCAATCTGGCTGGGTTACAGTAACGTGCAACACGGCAAACATCTAAAGATAACATTTCTGATGCATTTCGATAGCGCTGAAGTGGTCTCTGAGGCTTTAAGGGGCTGTCATCCATGGTATTGATTTCTTTTTAGTTTCTGCTGTTCAAGCTAAATCAGCCCTTGATTCATGTCTTACTGTCCATTTCCCTTGTCTCTGCTCTGGAGTTCTGGGAAAACGGGCTTACTGCTGAAGGGAGACATTCTCTCGGGGGTCTGGCTTCAGCACTTCCACCTTCAAAGACAATAGGACCTGCAGTATTTCACTGCGTCTGCAGAGGAGCCTAGAAAAAATTATGGCCTTCTGTGCTTTGATATGCATCTTTTGAGTGTAATACAGCTGGGAATCCCCAGTAAAATGCCTGGTCTTTTCTTTTCCTGTGTAACTAGCGCACAATTCATAATTTCTGAGCATGTGTACAATAAAAGCCCCTCAAAATCAGCATAGCAGAAAATCTGTCCCCTCTTTCCATATCCCCAAAACCTCAGGAAGAGCCATGGTGGCTGGCTTTCCAGGCATGTCACAAGGATTCCTCAAGTGCCTCCTCTTTCCTTTCGGCCAAGAGAATGAAAATTTCAGAGACAGCCTTTCAGCAGAAAACACCCAGCCCTCTGGAAATACAAATTCAGAGATTTTACAACTTGGGAGTCCTTGCTGATTTTTTGCTTTAGGGATGGGACATAGAGGGTTTGCCTTTAAAACAGTGAAGGGCTCTCCGGGTCAAAACCAGTATCTGGAATTTCACGCCAAACTTAAAAACTAGTGAGATGTCTGGATAGAAGTGGTCCATAAACAGGACAGAGCAGAACAGATAGGCAGCTGTATTCTTTAAGTTGAAGGACTATGACTTATTTGGTCTGGAGAGCAGAAACGGAGAGGGAGATTTGACATGTCTTCAGATATGGAAAAGAACCATAAATAAGAAGGACAGTGATTCCATTACCACAGTTCACAAGTCAAGAAGTGAAGCTTTACATTGCAACAAGGGAAGTCTAGGTTGGATGTTAGGAAGAACTTCCTAACTCTGAGGGTGGCTACGCTCTGAAACAGATTAGCTGGAGGGGTTGAGGAGTCTCCATCACTGGACGTTTCCAGGTGTAGGCTAGATGAACACTTGGCTTGGATGGTCCTGGCATGAGCAGGGGGTTGGACTTGGTGTCCTCCTCTGCCATCTTGTCACTCTGGTGCCCAGCACGGTTCCTAGGGAAAAGCAGTCCTGTGCAGGCTGCGTGGCCTGAGGCTGATGAACGAAGCAGTTAATGTAAATTTTCACCCAGATTCTGGTGGCAGGTATCAACAGGTTTCTCTCTCTGCTCCCTTTAGCAAGCACAAGAGCACGAAGCTGCCCTGCTCCATGTCAAGGAGCTCTCAAAGCTGCCAAGCTGATGCCTAACCCTCCCTTCCGTGTCCGATTAGCAAAGCTAAGAACCACGTTAGCCAATTGCCATCTAACCCCTCCAGAAGCTACAATTGCCTACATGGTCAGTGGTATCAAAGGGCCCAATCCCAAGAAGCAGCGAGTTCCTGCAACTCTCTTGGATGCCCCAGCTTCAGACCCAAGGCTGAAAGAACCAGCATGACATTGAGAAGCATGTTAGAAAGTTGCCTTTGACTCCACTGGTACAAGATACCAACCAGCGGGCCACACGCATTGAGTTAGGGCTGAACCGGGAACTCCAACAAGAGAAATCTTGCAGACAAACTCTGCAGAATGCAGATGGTGTGGGAAGCTTGGGTGGGGGCGTCCTTTTGATTTCTTTGTCTTTGTTTCTGTCTCCAACCTTCATAAAATATTCATGAGAGACGCGCAGTTCCCAAAGTGTTAATGCTGAACTTGCTGGTGGAAATCCATGCATGGCTGATGAACCAGCTTACGTTAATGAAAATATAGCAGCTATTATACCAAGGAGCTGCTCCAGATGGCAGCCACATAGACTTAACCCACAAGGGCTTTTTAGTTTTCAATTAAAGGAGCAGAGTCCAATGATATTAAAACCACTTGCATGAAAAGAAATTGTCTCGACACTATGTGGCGATCGAGAATTAGCTGTGCTCTGAGCTGCTGTTCTTCCCATGGAAATTTAGTCACCTTTACTAATTGGTTTTCCTTTAAATAATTAAGCCTGGCTGCACCAGCGGGCTGCCACCTACCAAGCCACATGGGAGAGGGAAAGGGAAGATCACTTGCCCCCACCCCACACGTGGTTTCTTAGAACGGAGGTTGTAGCCCAGTATCGGTGATGAATTGCAGCTCTGTGTGTCATCCAAAGGGGTCCTTTTCTCTTGTGCTAATTTGCATCAGTGGTAGCTGAACTGATTGTGAATTCATGGCATGGAGGGTGTTAGACTCCTTTAAAGTGACCAAGAAGAAGCAGCCGGCGGTGAAGAAAGGCGGGTGAGCCTATAAGAATTTCCACAAGAAAACTGCAACCCCATTAGTGTTGGTAGGAGTTCCCACCTTGCCACCACCTGCAAGTGATTATCTCAGATTTTCTCCTTGTAAAAGCCAGTCAAAGAGGAGTTACGCCAGCCTTTGCTACTCTTGTGGTTGCATAGCAGTTCTCCAGGTAGATACTGACGTGCCCAACGCCAAATCAGGATGCCTCTTGGGACAGTTGTCGAGTTGAGGAAACTGAACCAAGATGGAAATTCCCACATTTGCTGGTGGGTTTCCATTCTGTTTCCAGAGGTGGGAGTGATGTGATCTTGGGCTGGTGGAACAGTTGGTGAGAGGTCTTCATCCCACACTGTGGAGCAAGGATGTGCTACGAAATATGTTGTCTTGAGACAGCGTAGCACACAACATGGATGCAGTTAGGACCGTGAATATAGCCACGTCTACAGGCTTCCAGGTTGAGTGCTGTTTTGTGATTGGTGTCCTTGGAGGACTCAAGTCTCTCTTTGCAAGTAACACCGTAAATGACCAACAAACTAGAAAGAACTTCTATTTCTTTGTGCATCTGAAAGCCTTTTGCATATAGTCCTTTCTCACTTGCACTGCATGGAATCAGACACGTTAAAGACGGTGTCAAACTGAGCCAGTCAAAACAGAAGGGGACTGTCGGGACCTGTC
>NW_017729014.1:19656002-19658969 GCF_001723915.1 Gavialis gangeticus
GCAAGTAACACCATAAATGACCAACAAACTAGAAAGAACTTCTATTTCTTTGTGCATCTGAAAGCCTTTTGCATATAGTCCTTTCTCACTTGCACTGCATGGAATCAGACACGTTAAAGACGGTGTCAAACTGAGCCAGTCAAAACAGAAGGGGACTGTCGGGACCTGTCATGTCACTAGGTAAAGGATGTAACTACCTGCCAAGCAGGTCCAGGAACAAGTACCGAAGGTACCAAGATTTGTTCCATGCTCATTCACTGCATCAGTACTGTTCACTCAGGGGGCTGCATGGTTCAGGCACCGAAGCACTGAAAAGTGGGGCTGCAGAATCTTTTCCCAGTTCTGCTGTGGACTTGCTCTGCTGTCTTGGGTGAATACGTCCATTTTCGCAGGCTGTGAAATGGGAGGTGTTAGCTGACTTGTCTAGTTGCAGCATGCAGGGCAAGGAAATCCATGTGCAGAGGTCTAAGCCTAGACTAGTATGGCGATGCTAAACGGTTGTTCAGCATCCTGCTGCACAGAACAAAGCGTATTCACAGCAACATTCCCCCTGTGTATTATTGATAGGCTTTTTGGCTGTTAGCGCTTTCATGCTATTCATCAAATGGGTTATAAAGCAGAGTAAAGTGATTAACTCAAAGCCCGATTCTGCTTTCCTCCTAGGCTGACAGACAAGACAGTGAAGGAATACTCAACATATCGCTCTGGCCTTCTCTTCTGGGCCCTCGTCGATCTCATTTACAACATGTTCAAGGTATGTTCTGTCTGGAATGAAGGTTCTCTGTGTGGGATGTTAAAGCCAGGCGGTCAGCTTTCTGCTCTGCAGTGTGACTGCACTTCTGCCTTTGCCGGTCTGCTCTTCCCAGATTCACAGAAGTTTAGGGCTCCTACTCTGCACCCCCCCAACAGTGATGACGCTGACAGCCCAGCCGAGGCAGTGCTCTTCATTGGGTGCCCATGGGCGGGGATGGAGCAGGGTGGGGGGGGGCACATTAGGATGCCCACTCAGACAGGCCATGCATCTCCTGGAGCTGCAGCTCATCAGCTTGCAGGGCAACAGAGCAGCATTGATCCTTTGAAGAGTAGGCAGAGCTTGAAGCTCTGTCTTCAAAGATGGTAGTAAATTTGAAATTCAGCTTATAAGAATAGGAGGGCTGGCACTGCCGTGCGCTTGTGCCCGTGCATGTCCCCCAGCTATTTCCCATCTAAAGAACCTAGACCCTCCCCATTCCTCTTCCAGTTTTCCTGTCCTCCGTCCAGCTGTTGTTTTGTGCCCTAGAACAAGTCATAGGAATCCTTTTCTTTGTAGGGTAGGGAGGAAATGGAGGCACTAGGCAGTTGCTTGGGGTGGCTGAAGGGTATGTAAGATGCAGCCTTCCTTTAGGAAGTATGGGGTACATACTGCTTTCTCTCCAGAGAACAAACATTCAGTAGGGTGAAGAGGGGAAAGAAAAGGCCTGGGAATTTTGTTCGAGTTCTGTGCTAGAAGAGTAGAAAGGCTGGGTACTTGGCAACTTTTCCGCGTGGCATGTTTACAAGGATGAGAAAAGCGAAACCTAAAGGCCCCACTTCGGAACGAGCCTGTGCCGCCTTGAGACGAGGCAGCGGGGTTTTTGAACCGTGCGTTTTCTCAGCAGTTTCTTCTGCAGGTTGAAAGGAGGTGACTTGACCCTTTTCTCCCCTTCCGTAGAAGGTGCCTACCAGTAACACAGAGGGAGGCTGGTCCTATTCTCTGGCTGAATTTATACGACACAACGACATGCCGATACACGAAGCTGCAGACAAAGCCCTGAAAACCTTCCAGGAGGAGTTCATGCCAGTTGAAACCTTTTCTGAATTTTTGGATGTGGCTGGTCAGTGTTTAGCTTTACCTTTTATAGACTCTTTCATGAAACTTGTGACACTCAGTTGGTTGAGACCAGTGTTTTAGACGCTTGCTTTGGGCAGAACATGTGACTGAGACATGGGATTAATTAGAGCTGCCGCACAGGCCACTCTGGAGAGTTTTCTGTGCCTGATCTGCACGTTCCTCTCCAGGGTGAAATCGGTTCATTTCCTATGCTCTCCCCTGCCCCTGCAGTTTCCCCCTCTGCAGAGAGGTGATAAGTGCTCTTATTTTGTAAAGGGCTTTGACACCCACAGCTGAAGAGCGCTACTGGGCATAGGTGGTGTAAGAGCGGCTGCCGCTGTTGTAATGTGATGGAAAGTAATTTCATGAGACTGTGACCCCTTCCCCCTCATGAAATGCATCTGCTCCTGTTAATGCTTCCAGTATCCCCAGGAAAAGAGAGGGGGCCCCACTGGGGCCTCCCTCTCAGCTGCTCTGTCCTCACTAGTAGTTATGTTGCTACAAAGTAGCCTCTCTTAGCCACCATCCGGCTCCTGGAGCTGCTACATCAGCTGTCTAGCAGAGGTTGCCACTTCCTTTGTATAACATCTAGACTGCATTAGCTCCCGATGCCTCTCCCAGCTGCTCCCTAAGCTCTCCAGCGAAATGCTGGGTGCTAAGCAAAAGTTTGAACGTGAAGCAAGGTCTTGGCTGAAATCCCCTTTGCAGACATCAGTGCTTGCCCTGGAGTAGCTGCACTTGTCTGACATGCAGCTGTACATTGCAGCATGCACGTTTGCAGCTCACTCTTTGGACGCTGACGTAGCGCAAGTTGCACCCGGGCTCTTGCCGACGCCTGGCTGATGGCACTGATGGTCAGAGCCAAGTCCATGGGTTAACGAACTTCAATGGAAATGGGCTTGCTGTTCTCAGGTATCTGCTGGCATAGACTTGCCTCGAAACACATTCTGAGTGGCTTTTCCATAACAGGCCTGCAGTTTTGTTCACATGCCTTCAAAATCCATCTCCAGGTTGCAGCAAGCATCTGATGATTCAGAAGAGCATATCCAGCCCCTCACTAATTTCTCTGTACCCTTTTTTTTTTTTTTTTAAAGGACTCTTAAGGGAAATCAGCGACC
>NW_017729014.1:19659057-19659290 GCF_001723915.1 Gavialis gangeticus
TATTTAAAGGACTCTTAACGGAAATCAGCGACCCTGACAGCTTCTTCAAGGATCTCTTGAACTCCATCCCCTGAGCCTCCTGCACAGATCAGCAGCATGTTACGGTCTACAGTAGTTCTCCTCCCACCCTTTGTGTCCCTCCTCATGCAGTCTTTCCTTCCCCTCAGGAGCACTGCAGGTTGTTTTTTTTTTTTTGGTTTTTTTTGGGGGGGGGGGGGGGGTTTTTTTTTTTT
>NW_017729014.1:19659357-19666924 GCF_001723915.1 Gavialis gangeticus
TTTGGGGGGTTTTTTGTTTTGTTTTTATTTTCTACACCTTTGGGGTTTTTTTTTTCTTGCAGTGATTTTGGGATTTAGACTTGTTTTATCTTGTATTCCAATGCTTCTCTCTGTAAAGCCTGTGTAATCCAGGTGGTTGAAGGAACTTGTACAGACTGAGGAATGCAAAGCACTCGATCTTAACGCTTTAATGTGCACCTCTGAAATTCAATAAATTAAGCAAACAGGCAAGCTGGGTCAGCCTAGTATTTTAACCAGACAGCAGCGGCCTAAATACCAGGCTCCTTTCATTTCTTGTATCTCTGAGCTGCTTCTACCGTTGCAATTCACTCGGAGTTCGGAGCAGATTGCTCTCTTCAACCCGAAGTGTGGCTAGGCAGCATGCAAGCAGGCTAATAGCAGCTGAGGAAATGGACTTACACAACGAACTGACTTTATAAAACGGATTCCTTTCTCTTGAAGCCCGAAGCCCATGAAATGCCAGTGCAGCATGTTGCTTGATCCTTTCCTATTTAAAACAGAGTAGATGGGTCACCGTTGCTCCTTTTTCTGCCTTTCATGTGACTCCTCTCACTGAGCCTGCCAGTATTTAATAGAAGTGATTGATGCATGTTGCGTATCAAGATCTTTCTAGGTTTCCGTTCTCTCTAGGGCTGTATTCAAACACTTATGGTTTGGAGTAACTTACTGTTCTGGAAGATGCTCCCCCTAAGAGGGTCATTGAGGGAAATGAGCCACTTTTGCAATTCACACCGCTTACTTCCTACCTGGTAGAGTTTGGGTCCCTTGGAGCTCCTGTACATGTGCAGGGAGCCTGCTCGGACATGCCGTAATTCCAGCTTTGAGTCTGTCGGAGCGTGGAAATTAATTTGCTCCAGCAGCATCCAGTGTCACGTGCATCAGTGTCCTCGCACTGCAAAATGGAGAAGGGGTGCTTTAAGCTAAAGTTCATTCAACCCCCCCACCTCCTGGAGCATGGGTATAAACGCCCTTGGAGAATAGATCTGACGGGGTTCTCGAGGTGTCTGCCAGTCCAGTTGATGGCACGTGGCATTCTGTGGTGCAGCTCTGGCTTGAATCTGGGCACCTGCTTGTTTGAATACAGCCTTGGCTCTTTTCACCAAGTCATGCATGTTGGTAACTTACCTTTGCCATCAACTCTGCTGTCCTGTAACTGGCCAAAGTCTGGTTCATCTGGAACCCAATAAAGCTTTCGTCATCCTTCTTGTCTCTGTATGCACTTGAATTTCAACCAGCCGTGCTCAGTGGGTGTCCCATAAAGTAGTTTAGGGATTGCCTAACTGAAGCAGACCATCTGAGGCTGTTCATTAGCCTTGGGCATGTACTGATTTGAATGTGGGTGGAGGAGCAATCTGTGTGCTCAGCTGCCTCCATGGGAGGCCTGGAGTTTGTGGGCACTCACTCCTGCTCCAGTAGTCCAGTGACATTCTTTGCAGCGAGCACGAAGTAGCCAAACAAACAGTGGGGGCTATGTGCTAAATACACTTCCAGGCAAGGTGTTTGGCAGGAGAGGTTTCAGTGCCACAAACTAAGCTATACTTATCACTGGGTAATTCTGCCTTGCCCTGTAAGGCACAGATAGCAGGGGTGGAGGAGTGAGAGTTCAGAGACGTTTAAGCCTTGCTCCCTGCTTATGAGACTGGCACCGAAAGAGGATAGTTCTTTCGGGTTGGGAAAGCTGCACACCAGGTTAGATGAGCAACTCCCCTTCTCTTGCAAAGCCACGGAAGGTCAGAGGTGGTAGTCTCCAATCTGTTCCCTCCAAACGCACAGCCTTCAACGCCCATGACACAAACGGTAGGACAGAACGTCCGTGCATTCTGTGCAGTAGCTCTCGCAGTGTTGTTCAGCTCTGCTCTTGACACACCAGCTCGTGCTGTCTTCCAAAGGCAGACACTGGCAAAGCGTTGAGTTTCTTTAACAAGTTCATGAAAATGCATTTCTGAAAGAAGAACCTTGTCACAAGCTGATTCTCACTTTCCCTGGGAGTGCAGATAGGTGTTACCTTCCACTCTGCTCAGAAACAGGCACATCAGAATTGCACCGTCCATGTTAACAACTCATAAAAACGTGGTTTAACGTTTGACAGTATAGGCAGTCCTTGGACTTAGGACACAATTGGTTCCTGAAAACCTTGTCGTCTTAAGTCGAAACGTTGCAACTCGGAACCAATTTTCTTATCAGAAACAATGTTCTGAATGGGGGATTGGTTCCTGAACCAAGGCCTGATACCCTATTTTCACCAAAAATACCCCAGAATTTTGTACTCAATCAATTCTAGATGAGTGATATAGCTACATTACTGTATTTATATCGTAAATAGCAATCATATTGATTCGGAAGGACTTCTTTGAGGTGACTTTGCTGGACTTTTTGAAGGGCTCTTGGCTGGAGTCTTCTCAGGAGTGCTGGCTGCAGGTTTTTCTGGAGTCTTGTTTGTTTTCTTAAAGAAAGTGTCCAAGCAAGTTTGGACAGATGTTCTCCAGGGAGATGGGTGACAGCGACCTGTTTGCTGGCATGGCGTCGCATCGGATCAAGTGTTGTAAGCTGAAACTGACGTCAGAAAGTTGAAACAGGGTGTCCATTTATAATTGGTGTAAGTGGAGGACTGCCTGTATTCTGAGAAACATTTGCTGCTGCTTTCCGTCCATCTTGCTTTCCTCACTCCTCCAATCCCTTCTTACTCTTCTGTGACCAGAGCCCCTGTCGATTTAGCTCACTTCCCCATCTACAGAACACTTAAGCTTTAATTTCTCCGCATGTTTTCATTGCGTAATGTTTGGCAGCTCTTTCCCCTGCCGAAGGTGTACTCTTGATGTGGTTTAGCCAAGCTCGGGGGTAAACTGCCTGAATAAACAAAGCGGTGCTACCTGCTCCTGAGGCCTTCTCACGTGGCTCTGTGGGAGAGGCCTCATGTTTCTCTCTCACCTGTGGAGTTAGCCTGCCAGGCAACACATCTGCCTCTGCTTGAAAAACTCACCTTGTTGACATGATCTTTAGATACAGCAAAAACCTCCAAATATATTACAGGTCTCATTTCTCTGTCCCCTCCTTTGCCAGTATCTCTCATGTTTTCTTGCCACAGATCTGTGTTCCTGAAGTCTGGCTTACCTATACCTACCCTGGCAGACTCCTTTCGCTGGCATGGTTTGTTCCCTCTGTGCTACTGGCCGAAGGTGCCCAAGCAAACAACAACTTCAGCTACTGGAAGCTGCTGCTTCACTAAGCAAGTTTGCCAGGTTTGCTGTGCCACCAAAGCTTTCAGTGTAGGCCCACCCTTAAACTCACCAGCTGCCTTTCGATCGTGCTGTGTATGCACCCTGGGTTTTATCTGTGCTCGCCCGTGCACTGGTCTTAACGGTCTGTGTCGAAATGTAGTGAAATTAGTACAAAGTCTTGTAGAGATGCTTCTTTTTGTTTAAATACGTTCCTTACAGAATAACTGAAGTTGTAATGGACGTGGCAACAGATTTGCTACAGCGTGTCTTACAGATGGAAGTAAAATTTCGTTTCTAAAAACAGAGCAACTTTTACACGCGGTGCTATTACGTGCTAGCTGCCTTGGTGTGGACTCTGACTTATGAGATCTGCTTCATTTCCAACCTCTGTGGGAGAAGCACTTCTCCAAAGCCAAATCTGAGATGGCCGCCAAGGGCAGTCCCCTTAGGACAAACCCAAGTAGCTTGTTTAGTAGCTAACATGTTGTCAATGGTGCCTCAGAGAGAGAACAAAGACATGGTCCCTGCCCCAGGCACTTACATTAACAGCAGTATTCTCATCTTTCAAGGCTGCTCAACTGGGAAAGGTCCTTTAGGCTGAATTAAGTGGTTGCCTTGGCTGGAACTGCAATGCTGGATTTCCAATTGCGTCAAATGCTGCTGCGGACGGTATAACACTGAACACGTGAGCAGCCCAGAGCCGGGGGTTGCTAATTGGCATAGATTTGGCAACAAGGTTCTCAGACGCTAACAAAATGTGACTTTTGATTACTTTAATTGTCTTCATTAACAATTTTAAGAGCAGTCCCTTTTCGTATGCCAGCAGTTTGCGCACTCCAAAGACTTCCAGGTCTTTTTCTCTTCTCCCACATCGGCGCGGGAAACCACCTCTAGAAGTGGTGGAATTAGCATTCAGCTCACAACAGCCCTTGCACTGATGAGGCTGGAATTCATCAGCTCCCCAAAAGCTCTCCCTCTAATGAGGCCATCACCCCTTGTGAGTAATCACTGATGAATTTCAAATCAGTCGTAGGAGCATACGAAGGCCTGGCTGGCTTAGCTGAGGTCTCCATTTGGATTTCAGTGCAGTAAGGGGAAAAGGAGCCTGTCTGCCCCCAGCCTACCCCCAGGTCAGCTTTTCCACTCCCCAGTCTCCCTGCTCTGGCTATAATCAAATGCGTTGCAATTTGTGTGTGGTGTTCTCTCTGTTCCAGACCACTAACTGCTGCTGCTTTGCAAAGAAATTGAGCCCTTGACCTTTCCTCAGCTTAATTACGGCTCCTTCTTGTTTTTCACAGTAGCTTTCTTAGTCCGATCCCATCCATTTGGCTGGTGTTCTTTAAATTGCCTTCCTGAAGTCAGACGAATGCAGATCTTCAGGCTCCCAGGTTGTAGCTGTATTGGTCTAGAGGAAAAAGCAATCAGGACTCATGGTAGAGGTGATGTCTTTTTACAGTCTTTTCTCCAATGCCTGAAGAAGGGTGTTTGTGCCCGAAAGCTTGCAATTAAATACTTTTTTTGCAAAAATCTAGCTGGTCTAACAAAAGATATTACCTCTACCATGAGTCCTGATTGATCTTTAGGCTCTACACTTAAATCCTCCCCTCTGGCACTCCACCGTGTCAGAAGCCTTGTGGAAAGGTGATACAGAGCATGCGTCATATTGCTTCCACGTCCTCCCTGGACTCAGAGCAGGTTAGTCTTTCTGTATTGTTAACGTAAGCGCCCTGTGGTTTGTTCTGCGTGTTTTCTCTCAGCCCAGTGACCTAAAGCATTTCCAAGCAGTGAAATGGCCACTGCTTGGCACAAACGCATCACAAACTGCAGCATTTTAAACAACTTTGTACGCTTTCTCTGAGCTTCCAATGATGTACAGGCAACAGCAACAAGGCGAGCGGTTAAACCAGTCGCTTCCAAACACCTCAGTGCCAGCCAAGCTTGGAGTTATTGGCAGAAAGCACCAGCTGCCATTTTGCTTAATAGTGAGAGTCCTGAGCAGCGCACTCTACTTGGGATAAGGACTCGGATCCCTTGCTTACTTGACACGCATAGAAGACAAAGTAAATTGATTTAGGTCTCGAGTAGGACCTGGGACTAGCATGACGATGGGGCGATGCAGGAAGAGCTGTAGCACTGGTTTATCTTTGAGATCCAGCATGCTTCAGGGGATGCAGTATCACTGTAAAGGCTTATTTCTTTCTTTGTAAGTGTTGACATGTGGCGAACCAGATTCGATACCATCTGTTCTAATGAAACATTTTGTTGAAGGGGGCAGGGGATGCTTTTCAAATGATCGTAAAAGAGTTTGGCCCCTGGTTTCCTATGGGAAAACCCAGATGTCGCAAAAGCTGAATGGTTGCTGCTAGGCTGAACAGCCCTCACCCCTTCTACCCGGAGAGTCAAACGGCAGATCCTCTACAGTACTTGACATCCAGGGCGCAAGCTGAATGCTACCACTGTCTTCCTTTGCCAGCAGAGCCTTCCGCATCTGCTGCTGTTAAAACAGACCTCTGGCCACTTTGTCCCTTATACACATGCACCTACTTCAAGTCTTGGTGTTTGTCATGTTGCATCTGGTTTCTACACACACATCTCTACTGATGCAGTTTTGCGAGCTTCCTTCCATTAAGCCCTGCTCACATTTATAAGTGCTGTTAGACACTGCTGGTCCAGACAGCTGCAGCAAACACCTATGGTTCCTGTTACCTAAGTAGTGCTCTTTGGATCCTGGATGGTTTGACAACTCTGCAGTCTCAGTGCCAGAGGAAATGAAAGATGTGGCTCCTCCACACAACTCCCTCCTCTTTATCATGTTCCTTTAACATTCACATTGGCTTGCAGCAGATTAAAATCCCCATGCGCTTTCCTTATCTTTAATGGGACCTATTGCATCTCCTAGAAGACTTCAACACCCTGGTCCTGGAGAGTGCTGAATAGAGAGAGACTTGGCTTCTTGCCCCTCACTACTTCAGTGAATCTCAACACTTCCTGTTGAAATCACCTCTACCCACAGCCTGTGGCCTGTTTCCAGTGCACTTACTCCAGTATTGTCCAAACGCCCCTGTAGTTCCAGGCTACCGTTGTCCTAGGTGTGGGCTTAATGAATAAGGCAACCCAAACACAGGCCCCAGCCCAAGAGCTACTACCACTTTCTCCCTTCAGAATCTCTAACCCAAGTACTGCAGTCAAATTGCTTTAAATCTTATTTGTATTAATATGTTAATTGCATTTCTCTGCCTGGGTCATCAGAGCTTGTTGTATCATCAACTTTGCTGGAAGCATCAGGAGAAAAAATCCCACGCAGTTGTGGGACCTTGTTCGCTGTCTTTTAACAAGCCTGTCTGGTTTTTCAAGCGTCCTTTTGCAGTTGCTTCCTGCTGTTGACTTTGAGGGTGAAAATACTGTGCACATCTAGAATGCCTTCTAAAGAAGGATCTCCAAAGGTTTTTTAAAACCACCGAAGAAGTCTCCCAGTACCTCCAAGGAGGTGCATAAGATGTGTTCCCAGTTTTGCAGCTGGAAAGCAAAGATGGTAGGAAATGAAGCCACTTTGAGATTGTTCAGCAGGCCTGGGGCAGATATAGGAGTAGGACATCTGACCCCCTTTCTCTTGGAGTGGAGGAGGAGAAAGGAAGAGGAAAAAAAAAACACCACCACAAGCAAACCAAAGGTTTTTAAGGTGTCCAGTCTGGCTCTCAAAGTGAAGAATTGATTCACACCACAGCTAACTGATCCACTGGCCACGTGAACTTCCTGCACAGACCTAATGCATCTCATTGCTGAGTTGCATCTCCCTTTGCTACATCAGTCTTGCCTAGTGTGCGCTGTGCTGTCGAGTCCAGATTCTCAAGTTGCCTTCAACTTTCTATTTCGAGAGATGACTGAGTAGCATACCACGCCATACAGGGCGAGGAGCAGAGATGCAAGAAAAAGTTTGCTCTGTTTTTTGCAGGTTCCCAGTACAGCATGTGTATCCTGGTGTGACGGTGCCTTTAGAAAACCCGTTTCCAAAATGTGTCACGTTTATGCTGCATGCTTGATTCTAGACCAAGTCGGATTGGCCTATACATGCTCCACTTGCTTGATTCATACCCAACCCTTAGAACAACAGGAAATGTTCACTGTCACCATAGTGATAGCGGGATGTTAATCATCTGGGTGATTAATACAGCATGGGTATGAGGGGGGGGGAAGAGCAGAGAGCATGACACATGACTTCGAAGTGACTGTAGCGAATTCTTTCGAGCATCTTGTAAAAACATGAATTTACCGCTTCGTGAAATCAAAGACGTGCCGGAGATTATCCCCCCCCCCCCCCCCCCCCCCCC
>NW_017729014.1:19666934-19669904 GCF_001723915.1 Gavialis gangeticus
CCCCCCCGACACACACCTGCATTAGTAGACGCCATCCTGCAGGATGCCAGTACCAGTCTTAGAGCCCACGCACCAGCAGCTTTACTGGTCTTAGGAACACAGCTCAGGCTTAAGGGCCTATATAGCCCCATCTCTTGTCTCAAGCTATGACTCCAGAGGAAGATGAGGGAGACTCCCTCGTGGATCATTTGGAAATCCACTTTCCCATCAGGGAAGTTTCTTCCCAACTCAATAAGAGGCCAATTTCTGCCACGGAGCACAAAGGGTTTATAACAGCAGGAACCTCTTCAATAGGATTGGGAAGAGACAAAAACCAGAAGATTCACCAGGTCTATAAACAGATTTAAAGAAAAGGCGATTCATCACAATTTCTTTCATGAACCAAACACTGTGTCCCCTGCCTCTGGAGATATGTGTTTCTAGGCACATGCTCTCTGAGATCATTCCTGCTCCGGGCAGGGGTGAGCGCTGCCTGCTGCCATAAATTTCAATTGCCTCTGCCCGCGGCTTCCTCCACCTTGTGAATGTTACCAGCTGGGAGCATCTGGCTTTTTAAAAGCATGTTCAGTAAACGTGAGGCATGTTGGAAAATGCTTACAGTTTCCAAATGAGCTTCGATGAGGAGATAGTCTTGGGATTAACGCCATGGGGGAACACCCAGCATCACAGCGCAAGACCTGTGCCAGCAGGAGTGCTGAGGCTAGGAAACGTCGCCAGCTCCCAAGATTCCCAAGTCAAAGGCCTGATGCTGCTACTGCGGGTCATAGTGCTGCCTACTGCTCAGGTAAAGGCTTCGATGCCAGGAACTGAAGCAGCTGCCTGCCTTCTCTAGCAAGAGAGGTCCCACATCCTCGCCCGCCGGAGCCAAACACAGCAGGACAATGTTGCTCCTTCTTACTCAGCCCTGTAAGGAAGTGCCTGCTAAGGCCACTTCACTTCCTTCCATTAAACTGCAGGGCTAAGCAGACCCTTCTGCTTCCTGGAGGAAAGCAAGGTGTTTGCATGAGAGGCCGCTGTGCAGGAGAAACATTTCCTGAACAATATTCATCGAGGTGCTGGGAAGTTTCAGCTTCCCTGTGGTTGTGGTATCATTGCAGGGAGGTAGGTTACTGCTTCTCAAACACTAGGGCAACTTCTGACCTTCAGGCTGACTGCTCTGCCCCCTGCTTGGCTTCCAGGCCTGGTGCATGGCTCATCTGCTACCCCTCCCAAGTATTTGGGATGTTGCCCCAGACCTTTCTTCTGCTGTTCAAGCATCTTTCTCCCTTGCAAACCTTAATTTCTCCCTGCTTGAATGACCTTGTTTCCCCCACCTGAAAGCAAAGGTCAGGAGCATTGGCCCAGGAGTGGAGGTAGTTACAGAAGTGAAGGGAGAATGGGGGAGATGTCATGTATTGCAAAGAGGGGTGTAAGCAGGAGAGTCCAGGGGAAAGAAAAAGAGGATGCACCACCTCTCAAAGTGGGAGCTTTGCTGGAAGCAGGTTTTCCCTCGCTGTGTCATGGCTACTTCTGCTGGCTCTGATGGAGAGAGAAGGACGTTTCCAAGTAACGTGGGAAAAGAGTTTCAATCCCCGATGCCAGGAACATTTAAAAGACTCGCACTTCTGCCCTTTCTCCTGTTCCCTTATGCAAAGAGCTATTAACTCTACTCAACTGTTCTCACAAAAGAGAAGTGAAGACTTTTAAAGATGCAGCAACAAAGCCCCGAAGGGAAATGACTGCCCCGTGAAGAATGGGAGGCAGTGTGAGAGTCGAGGGAACTGGCCTCGGATCTAAGCGCAAAATCCGGAGCAAACATTCCTGCTCCGGACCCATGGGGTCAGACTGAGGTGGGGGTCAGTGCTGCCACTTCCCAGTGCAAAGCAGATGAGCCAGGACACAATGCAGCTCTGTGGCTGGAAGAGCTACCTGCCGCCAGAGAGAGTGAGCTCAAGTCCAAATTTGTGGTGTAAAAAAATTCTCTCTCTGCTTTCCTGCCCCCCGCCCTGTGGTTTGAAAGGCTGGGAGTGCTCAGGAGCTTGGCTGCACGCAGATGGAGGGCAGGACAGGGAAGCCAAGCCCAGCTCTGTGCTAGCACTGGACACCAGCCCACACCAGATCTACAAGAACACAGTCTTGAAGCAGGTCAGCAAAAGGGGAGCTTGAGATAAGAGCAGACTCCACTGTGTGGTCCTACGTTTGCCGCAGGGCTGGCTCTGCGTACATGTCTTATTAGCTGTGGCTGCTACAGATCTCTATGGTGAGCAGCTTGGCACTGTATATACACATGCATCATTTGATCCCAGCGGTCCTTCCTGCCACGGTGCGGGGGGGCTGAACCCCATGATCTTTAAGGTCTCTTCCAGCCCCTAACAAACTATAAGAGTCCTTGCCCTGAGAGAAGGGAGACATCCTCATTTTGCTAAGGGAGAAACAACATAAATTCCTCAAGGTCCCACAGGAAGCGGGTAAGAGTTAGCAGCTCTCATTAAACGTGGGGAACTAGGAACTTTGGCTAAACTAGTGCATTAACCGCAAGTCCCTCCTTTCTCTCCCTTATTGCAGGGGGGTTGCAAAGACTGAGAGCACAGTTTGGACCCATACAGATGCAGCGTGCAGCAAGCTGCGAAGAGAAACGCACTTGCGTTGCACCACAGAGCTAGCAGCTCCTCGCTCAAGCACACTTTTGTCTTTCATGTGGGATGAAAGTGAAAATCCAGCCCCAGGACTCGCTGCCTCTAGTCGTCATGCCTTGCATTGATGTGGCACTGTCTACCTGGGAAGTTATAACTACAATAATTAAACCTCATGACAACCCCCAGGGAGGTGGTGTGGTCAGACCCATTGACACGGGGACAATCTATCGCTCTCTGCAGAAAGTGTACAGGAAGGAAGGTGCGTGAGAGCTCCTGGATGCTGCAGACACTATCTACGCCTGAAATAAAATCAAGCAGCCATTTCTGTCCTGCAGAGGCTGGGGGGGGGGGGGGG
>NW_017729014.1:19670076-19691187 GCF_001723915.1 Gavialis gangeticus
GCTTCTCTTGGCAGGGCCAGGCCCTGGGGACAGCTGCATGAGACTGCTGAGCAGAGTCTAGTTGAGGTGGGAGGAATCTATTTTCCCTCCTAGCACGAGACAGTCGCTCAGTCGATTGTTGTTCCCAGGCAAGGTAGGATGGCGCATGTCTCCCTTGACAGGGATCTGGCTCTCAGGAGGGGATGCTTATGCTGGTCTCAGCTATGCAGAGGTTTTGGGAGCGGGGCGACTCCTGTTTGAAAGCCTGGGAGTACATTTTGTGAGAGAGGAATGCGGGTGGCCAATCCCTCGGCAGAATGATCCTGTCCCACAGTCAGCCCTGGCACCGTTCCTGACCTACAATCCCATTTCCTGTCCTTGAGCACTGCAGAGCGCAGAATGTTTTATTGTATCGAGTTGTATGGAGGATTTACAGTGCAGAGTTGAATGAGCCCACTGAGCTCCTTCCCTGTCATGTTTGAAGGCCAGGATGTAAACACAGACTCCTGATGAAAAGGCTTCGTGCACTAGCACAGTGCACTCTGTAGTCCTGGCAGATCAGAGCTGAGTGCTGAGTGCCCTCTCGGAGAGCTGCGGAAAGGGCCCTAGTGCCAACGCTGTTTATACAGCTCTACGTGCTCTTCTAGAAGATCGTGCCACAGGAAAAACAGCAGGTAGGTGCCCCTGGGGCCAGGCTGCCCCTGCCCCTGCAACCCCTGTTGCAGGTTTGACACATCCCTTGGACTAATAAAAGAGATCTACCCTTCAGCTCCATCCCTCTTACTGGGCAGAGCTGGGAGCATGAACGAGGCTGGATGCAGGCATGTGCTTGTCAAGACCTGTGACTGTCATACAGGTGGTGCATGCTACCGTGGGGAGGGCCCAGTGTAGCCACCGCTCCCACCCAGACGGTGTAGCAAGGCCAGGGAGCGGTGTGCACAAGAGGCCTGTCATAGGGTGGATCCAGAGACATGGTGGTGCTTTGGAGAAGGATTGGGAGCCAGGAAGCCCAGAGTCTATTCCCCGCTCTCTCTCCAACCTGCTCTTTGAATTTGGGAAAGTTGCTCCGTGTCTCAGTTTCCCTCTGCAAATTGATGGTAACAACAGCTCTCCTTTGCACAAGACTAGGGCCAAATCTGGATAGGAAACCCTATTTCAGTTGCCGCAGCACAAGATAGCCAGATGCTGCCTAAATCAATGAGCCAGGCTTGATAGACTCTGTAAGAACTCCACCTGCTGCTTTCACGTGTGTCATCTTTGAGCACGTTGTATTCTAACAGCTCATTAACATTTTACTAGAGGGATAATGATGATATTTGGTAACTTCACATGCATCCAACCACTGTCTCTGCAGGTCCCAAATCCTACCTGGAAATTATATTCTCTCTCCAGACCCCCCATAACGCTGTCACGTTTTCCCTTCCTCCCAACACGTGCTGCCTCCTCCCTGCCTTTGGTGTGGCCCTGAGAACTTCAGAGGCACCGGGATTGCATCAGCATGTGAAGTAAGCCCCAGCTAGAAATGAAAACACACATGCTCACTCAAGGTACAAAGCCTCCTGCCTGCCAAAACGAGACATTCCTCCGATTTTTTTTTCCCGCTTTCGTGTGAGCCCTGAGGCTAGAGGGAGGAGAAACAGAGAGTTATCAATCAGCTAATACCTCATTTCCTAATGTCCCAATTATGCGGCTGGGTGGAGGAGATGATACACGACTGTCACAACCATCTTCCTCAGACACTTCCACCCGCTCTCTCAGCTTTAAGGAATTTAAAGTGGTTTCTCCACCATAAGAAAGCAAAATTGTCCTTTTCTGGGGACTACACCACCAGCTGAGGCCCCAATTTAATGACCAAACTGTCAAACACTAAAAGTCAGCCCTCAGTCAGACCTGCTGACTGCGCATAAGACTCAATCCCTAATGGTAGCAGCTCCTTGTCAAAGTCGGGATGGCCACAAAGCAAGTGATGCCTCATCCCAAGGACCCCAGATCCATGGTCTGTTCTCAGAGATGTTGATGCCTAATGCTCCTGAAGTTGCTGCCGGTGTTGGCGGGGAGAGAAATTCACCTCCTGGAGACCAGGGTTTATCACCAGTTTTTAAATGGTAAGCCTGTTTTGCTTACAGGGATGCATGTGAATGCAGCGTCCACACGTGGAGGTCAATTGAATGAGCTTAGAGTTAGGACAACTGAGAGCAGAATCTGACTTTGCCCCTTGAGAGGAGAGTCCCAGCTCAATTGGTTTCAGGGCTCATTTATGTCCTGGATTAGCTGCCTCAGATAATGGTATAAATGCTGTGGCCACGCCTGACCGCAGATGTTTCTCTTTAATCACAACACGATATCGGCAGACCCACGTGCTTCTCCGACGTATGCCGGCCTGCCTCGATCCATGTTTGGATTCATTGTGCTGGAGGCAGTTGCATCTCCATGGTGCAAGAGGAGGCCCAGGCTGAGTGACAGCGATGGTGGGTGCCATGCGGAGATGCATACCCATTGAGTGAGCCCGTATCACTAAGCTCCATTCTCTGTAGCCATGAGGCACCGCCAGTGGCTTTCATTCACTATCAAGCTGGATTTGAGCCACAGTGACCAGATGATATCCCTATTACCAGTTTCATGAGCGGTGTCTTTTACTGTCCAGACCCAGGATGCCAGGACCCCTGGGGTTCAAACCCGCATCCACTGCACCCACAGGAAGAGGCCCAGGATGCAGCACCACCAGGTAACAGGCCAAGCACCAGCCCCAGCTCAGCCTGGGATCTCCCAAGAGGGAGGTCCACCCATGTGACCTGGGTGGACCAATGGGAGATGCACACATCTGTGATTGGAGTCTATAAAAACCTCCTGCTTCCCAGAGGGGTTCAACAGCATGGTTGGGTGCTGCTGTCTTGGACTGCCTGGCCTTGACCAGCTGCTCATTCTGACTACAGCCTTGTCTTGACCCACAACTTAATGTTCTGCAACTTGGCCTGATACCCAGCTTTGACCTTGGCCTCCACTCTGGTAAACCTCCATCTGCCTGTCAAGTACTATGAATGCCCAGTTATTCCTTGGTCAACTCTTTTGCAGAGGTGCCTACTACCCTTTACAGCATGGATCATCTGAGACCCCCCTACCCCAACCTGTATGGTAGCTTGACAACGTGAGAATGATAGGAAAAGGGAAGCGAGGAAGGAGTCTACCACAAGGAAGGACAGATGGCAGGAGTGAAGGGGTGGGACAGCACAGCTCTAGGTGCAACCAGAAAAGTAATGCATGGGTCTAGGAGAGTAACAGAGATGTTCTGTTTATTTTTAAAAAGCAATGAAGCAGGACCTTGTTGGTGTGCAAACATGGTGCATACCAATGATGTGCTGCCTGTTTTTCACTGTAAAAATATCAGGAATGGCATATTCGGCCTTTCTTTTTTTGGTTGAAGGGATTAAATGCCTTCCAGAGTTGCACATTTGTTAGCTCCCCTACCTCAACAGAGTGGAGGCTGCAACATTTAAGAAACATTTCATCTCACTGCAATGATAGTGAGCCATTGAAGCCAAATAAGTGTTTTTTGGAGGGGAACAAAGTTTTAAACAAGACATTTAAAGCCTTGCTGCCTTTTAGTTGCACAACTTTGAGTCTCCTGGATCTCCCAATGTTAGTTTTTCATTGATGCCTCAGTTGTCCTAGAGTCAACCAGGATAGTCTAGATGGAAAGCTTTGATGATATGCACGGGAGCTGTTCAGGTTAGCTAGTGGTGTTACGTTAGACCACTTTAGTTCAAATGGTGCAACTTTGTGCAGAACGGGTGTAAAGTTTAAGAAAGATGCACTTTTTTCAGGCCCTCCTTATCAGATGCCTTCCTCCTCATTCCTTGCCATAACCTTTTAAATGGCTTTCAGGTACCAGACTGCATAGTTTCTCAGAAGTCACTGGGGAGCAGGAGCAATTGGCACATCAAAACTGCTTTTTTTTAAAACCATGGAAACCACATGCCTCTCACTTTCCATCAAATACATGCTCATCCAAGGGCCTAGTTTAAACACTGTCCTCAAGGACACTTACAAAGCATTTCCCCTCCCTTCCAAGAATGGAGTCCTTGGGTACAAGGTTAAATGATGCTGTTGCTGCTGCTGTAACCAACTCTGACTTAATAAGAGAGAATATAGCTCTAAAATGCGGGTGCTGGATCTAAGTCAAGGACTCTGTAATCTTTTCTCTGGGCTAGGACAACTGAATGTGTATGAAAGGGATGAGTCTCCCTCAAAAATAAGCAATGGCCTGGAAGGTAAGAAGGGTTCCCACGAACAATTTGAGCCACTAGACCCTCTGAGGAAACAAAGGAGTCTAGCTGTGAAAGAGAAACTGGGATTTGTGACCCACAGCCTTGCCCTGCTCAGCATAGCTCCCTGGCCAAAGAGCCGGTGGCTTTTGATGCAACAAAGAAGAGTGACAGAACATGACAGCTGCAGGCTGCTGGGATAAGAACACTTTCCAGGGGGACGCTGTTCTCTTTTTGGAGATGTTAGATGTTAGACAACCAGGTCTTTTGGAAAGAATCATGCTCCCTTTTCCAATGGGGAGTGCTGAGAGGAGGAAAAATACCTGTTGTTTAGTGAGAGCTGATGACAAGCTGGGTACTGTGCAGACCAGACAAGATGTGTGTCCTGCCCTCCCCGTGTCTACGTAGGAAAAGAAATACCAGACAGCAGCCTATGTACTTAATGCACGAGGTAAAGGGTACAAAAATAAGGATCAGTGTGAGGTGGTAGGTTTTATAGAGAGGTGTCCTAAAAGAAAGATGTGGAGAGTGCATGGAAATATGTTGTACTGCCTCACAGGCACAAGGGGGTTTGCAGAAGGAAGGTTTAACTGACATAGTGCTTAAAATGGACCCTGCAGCTGGTGGGCTGCCTACATTTAGGGCTCCTGGCATTGCCCATGCACAGAGCTGAACTGTTGCTAGTAACTGTGGGCAGTCATGAAAGTTTCCCCAGGCAGGCAGAGCAATCTGGCAGCCTCCAAAACCCGTGTCTGCTCTTCCCTGCTCTGCTGCTTCCTCTCCCCTCTAGACACTGTTCACGTTCTCTCCGCAGCCTCGTGGCAAGGTCTCCGAAATCTTCATTAGCATGTTTGGACGATACATCGCGCTCCCCAGCTTCAAATGGTAGTGCTCTGGCGTAATGGCATTTCCCTAAATGACAACTTCATTATCCCTTGTGTCTCAGTACGTGGAGAGATATTTTCTTTTTCCCCTCATCTGCTGTTCAGCATATCAAAGGCAGCTGGCCCATTTCAAAGGATTCTTTTGATCCCAGGGAAGCAGTCATCTTTTTTTTCTCCTTAAATATAAATTGCATTAGGTTTTTCATATTGAGGCAAATACGATGTCAAATTATGTTGTGTGCTGAAAAGGCAACTTATTAACACAAAGGTACCAGGAGCTCTGGACGCTCAGACAAACTGGGGTCACTCAGACACCGGCTTCCCCCATCGCTAATGTTGTCTGAGGCAAAGGGGAGAGTTCTTTCACTAGGACATGACGCCATCATTTGGCCTGGAAAGCTGGTGACCAGGGCCAGAAGCCCACAGGCCACCCCGACCCCCCAGCAGTGTTATTGCAGTATTTATCACCCCCACCACATGGGCTCCAAGTACTTTCTCCCTCTAACGCCTACCTGGGCACTCCCCTCCCAGCGGTCCCCCCACATAAGTCTCTGTCATGCTGCCATGTCCTTCCCCCCACACCAAGTGCTCTACGCATAGTCCTTGCCGCCCTCAGGTCACCCCTCTGCATACCTAAATCTCCTAAAGTGAATGGTCCTGTAGTCACTGGTTACCTCTAGTTGGTGACTGCAATTCACAGTTCTTGCAAATTTAGGACCAGATTGGGCTATGCCTTCCCTGCTTGAGTAGAGCCTTTATTCCTTAAGTAGTCCTGTTGGCTTCGGTGAGTCTACTCATGGAGTTGCATTTTGTCAGTGGGATGAGATGGCATATCACCCACTCAAGGATGATCGCTATGAGTTTTCAGGCCCTAATGGATAAAAATGGTAGATAATCAAAACTAGGCATTCCCAGGGCCCCTTGCTCAATTATGTAAACCAGTCCTACTTAATCTTTTTAGACTCAAGATCTTCTTCCCCTCCCTTCTCCTCAACTTGGAATCTGCATCTGGGGAGAAGTGGTATTCCTCCCTCCTAGACAACTTCCAAGTGGGCGGTGGAAAGAAGAGCCCCTCACCCCCATGCTAAATTGCACCCAGGCTTCCCGTTAGTGGTCTGTAGTAGCTATGTGCTCTGGTGCCTTGCAAAGGTGCACACCCTCCACAGTGGGAATCTCCAAGCATGCCTGCTTCTTGGGAAGGCCTCTTGGGATGCTAGCAGCCTTATTAAATGCCTTGTCCTCTGCCGAGATTGTGGAGCAAGTCCCTTAGGCACCATTAGTAAATTGAATTGTCACTTCAGCAGGGTATTTTATGGGCACGCAAATTAAACTTGTGCTAACACATGCAGCTAGACTGTTCATACACAACAGCAAGACCTAGGCCTCCACTGAGGCAAGGGGAGGGGTTAGGTGCACAGCCTGCAGCAAGGGAAGGGAGAAGACAAAAGCAAAGGACAGATCTACAGGCAGGAGCTGGAGGAGGGATACCAACAGCTTTTGTGGGATGTGGAAGAGAAGGATGTAGAGAAGGGAGGGAGGTATCTGAAGCATCAAGGCGACAATTAAGTGGACTGAGAAGGGATGAGAAGAGAGGGCAGGGTGCCCCAAGGGAAGTGGTGTATTAGTGATGTTTGTGTCCGTCTAACATGAATCCTTTAGATATGGAAACCTTTAAGATAATAATTGTCATGACTAACAATGCTTTGTGCTTTCAAACTGTCATGTAAGCAGGAAGTAACCTAATCCCAGGGACATTTCTGTGCAGTCTCAGCCCCACTTGGTGGATGGGGAAATCAGGATGCTGAAGGATGAAAGTCCCAGTGTTGATGCTGGCTCATCTGGGGTTTGCAGTCAGTGATTTGGCACAGGCCATTTTTGCCAATAAGTAGTGGTGCCAGGACTAGGGCTGAGCAGCTCATAGTTTCTAGGTCTATGTTCAGCTGGTTCATCTCGTACTGCTTCTCTGACAAGCTTTAAAGACCAGTTTTTTCTTCTGGTTTATCAGGTGGCTGCACAACAACTGGGCCATTAGGTCTATAGGTCTCAAGAGAGAGGAAACCAAGATCCATTTGAGTTTCACCCTGGTGGTTCACTTGTTAGCACTAAGCATCCAGAGAAAAATAAATGGATGTGCATCCAATGGGATGCCCATCATTTTAAAAAGACGTTACTGGTAAGTTCAAGTGAATCCTTAGCTTTGGTTACTAATGAAATAAGCAGCCTCACCAATATCATTGCTACCAAACATTACTCCCATGATGCCGTGGCACCTGGGCTGAGAATCCGATCTAACCAACGACCCTCAACTAGGGTGTTGGGGTACCCTAGGGTCCTGTGAGATTTAAGCCAGCTGTGCAATATTAGCACTGTTCAATGTGCAAACACCTGCATGGTTCACATGATAAACCCAGAATTTTCAAACAGGAATCCATAGTGTCAAAACCATTTTGACCTGTTGTGGTCTTTCTGAGTCCTTTGCAGGAAAAGCATTGTTCTATTGCTTGTCTGTCGTCGAAAAAACAAGTGAAAGTTAAGAGCTGGCATTTTCCCAGGGGTGCCTTGAATCTAAAAAACATTGAGAATCACTGATCTAAAGCTTTGTGTGCATCGAGAAATTCAAGAGCTGTTCTTAGGCATTTGATCTCTTTTGGGAAGCAATTTATAACAACCAGTTTTTAATAATTTAAAGACTAATGAATCAGACATGATTATATTCAGCTCAGCTCCATCCCTTAATAATTTCCAATATTCATTGACTGATGTGAATGTGTTCCAAATAAATCAAATCAATCTCAGATACATGTATCTCTATCTCTTGTCAGATTTTTTCCCCTCTGTTGGTTCAGGCTCTTGGTGTTTTGCACAGTGTAAGCAGTTCTGATATAATGAACTCTGTGACTGTACCCAGCTACCCAGCATTGCTGGCACAATGGAAAGGAGCAATCTACCAGCTACAGGCCATAAGCTGTAATGCAAGCTTGAAAAAACTCAGAACTGGGTGTATCTCTTCAATCACACCCAACCCAGAGACCTTTCATTAAGGAACACACCAAGATATTAGGAAATCCAACACAAGAGCTACACTTACAGATGCAGCTAATTGACTCGTTTTGCTGACGTGCAGTTTTAAATTGCTTTTCTTGACTTACGTATTCAGAGTTGCCAACTTAGCCTAATGTGGGATAGACTTTCTTAACGAGCTTCCATTAGTTAACAAGTTTGCTGCTATTGATGTCAATCCTCAATGGTCCTTCTTGGCTCGAGCAGGGGACAAGCTGCGCAGACCCCACCTGCCAGCTGGAGGAAGAGGGAAGTGTTCATAAAATGGGAGAATGGAGGGCACTAGACTGAAAGGACAGAGGATCCTCTGTTTCAGGTGGACGCGGTCTAACCAAGGCTATCTAGTCCAGAGAAGCCGAGCTGGAGAGAAACAAAGGAACTGCATTATTAGCCCCTCGTTCATCTATCCACCTATTGGAAGCAGAATTGGAAAGGGCCTCAGGGGTCATCTGGTCCAACCCCCTGCAGGAGCCCTATTCCTAAAGTAACATCGACTAGCAGTGCTGCCCCAGTAATATCTTTGGAGGTATAATTTCTCCCAAGAGCCTTTTTGTATCTACATTCATCTTCGAAACTAAGAGGGTTCCCCCCATGTCATCCCCTTCCACAAGAAACTGTCAGAGATGGTTGCTGTTCCTGGATCTCCTGCTCATGTCTCCTCCTATGAGTATGACCCTCACCCACCTTGGGCCACAGAGATTTTCCAGACTAAGAACTAAGTAAGTAGCTAAGGATTTGGCTCCTTGAAAACATGTGCCATCTCAAGTTGGCTGCAAAAATATCTGGGAGCAGGAGAGAGAGGAGAAGGGAAGCCTAGGAAATCAAAATGTCTGACTAGTCCTGAAATAGGAGCTGAAAAATGGGGCTAAACGTCCAAGTAGCATAATGAGCTCAAATATCTCTGTCGTGGGTTTTAAATGCAGATGAATTTATCTTTACACGCATCTTTGGTTTAACAGAGAGAGAAAAAGGCAAGGAAGAATTTAACCCCAAGGCATAAGCTGTGCAATATTTATTTGCTTACCATTTGGGCTTATTAGAAAAAAAGCTTTACCTATTAGCTAGAGCATAAAGGAAAAATATTAGCAAATGAGATTCAGATAATTCAGTGCACTTGCGCTGAAATAACTGTCAAGCTTCCAAACTTAAAAATTGCTAAATGAATCGCTGGTGTTTCAAAAACAACCCGGCAGTAAACTATGTATCCTCACTGTAACAAATGTTTACCCATGTACTCTCTCCTGTATCTACTCCCTATAAACATAAATAATTAGTTACTAAGGAAGCAATAGTTATTAAATTGGATTCAAAGGAAATATTATGACACAGAAAGGCGTCTCAATCATTCTAACTAGTAGCTGTTGCAGAGCAATATCATCTTAAATGATTTGAAGAATCACCTCCTACTTAAATCACCACAACATCAGCTTGAATCTCCTTCTGTTACCAGCACATTTAATACCTCCTTTCACATGTTAAAGGATACAGGGATATCATTGAAATCTAAACTGCACCAGGAAATGGCCCAGTCTGAGATCCCTGCTGTTAGGAGGACATGGTTTGGACAATTAAGTGATTGGTGATTAATGGCAACATTCTTGTCTTGCCCACGTCCCAGCTACACCTTCCGCCTACAGTAGGTGCTCTAGTAGAATCCTGAACCTGCAAGAATTTGCATAATGTGAGCAGAAGTCTGCATTTCCCCCAGAGGCCAGTGGTGAAAGATCTTCCCTCCTCACAACCGCACATAATGGTCATGATTTCTTAAGAGAAACAAGAGTTAATTAGCACCCTGGCTGCTCTTTGGATCAGGCAGTCAAGGAGCAAGGAAACCAGACTGGTTCTATGTGAAAACATACTAGTTTTGCTCGATAAGCTTTCTCTAAGACACACCGGCCAAATCCATGATGAAGTCACAGCCAAATTAACTCTAGTTTACCCTTCTGAGATGAATTAAGATTTATGGGGGCCCTCCCCACCCCCAGATGCGCAGCCGTGGGCTCCGCCTCTGGCTAGCGCAGTGGGAGCAGTGGCTGGAGTGGGACACACTGCCTGCCAGGCCCAGGGCAGAAGCTGCAGCCACCCCTACCTGCAGGTCTGTGCTGGAGCCAGAGCCTGGGAATGGTCACACAGCGCCCCACACACCATCACCCCATGGCCGGGCAATGCTGAGGGTGGGAAGCCACTGCCTGCCATGTGCGTGCGGTGCAGACTGAGCTCCAGGGGTGGCCCCTTGCCCTGCCATGGCTCAGTCTGGCAGCAGCAGCAACCAGCAAATGCACAGGATCACAGCCAGGCCAGTTTAGACCTGGCTCTGCTCCCTGCCGCTGGCAGCTGTGGCCACTCCCAGGGCTCTGGCACAGTCGTGCCCCATGCCCTGCCTGGTACCCAGCAACTATGGCCCGCCGTGTTGCACATACCCGGCCCAGCTTGGCTGCTGGTTTTGTCCGTGACAAGCTGGCCCCCTTCCCTACCGTGTCCACCCTCCAGGCATCTGGGGACCCCTATTTGAAAGGGGTTCCTAGACCCAGGTCCAGCTGGCCTGTGCATTAATCTGCCTATGCCTGCTGTGAACACAACCTGGATTTTGAAAGCCAAGTTGTGTTCTGTCTGGCTTTGTGCATAAACACCCAAGAGAGATTATGCAGGCCAAATTCTGCATCTGTCTGGGGTCTGCTCCAACTCCTACTAGGAACAGTGGAATGAGTCCTTTTTAATTCAATCCAAGCTTGATCAGTCCTTCAGATCAGTCTTAACCCTACCATCCCGCATAAGACAGGGAACAATTCTGAGGACAAAGCTGAACCTCTGGGAATGCATCAGCCAAAATAGCTGTGCTTGGTTCTGCAGTGCTAGCCCATGTAAAAACAATATGCCTAGCAAAATGATTTTGCTTCAAAGGATTGAGCAGCTTAGTTTTGGCTGCACATGGGAATGGATCTGTTAAGTGAAGAGCAGCCACTTTTACATGGGAATTTTGCTTGAAAAATTTCACACACAATTTGTAGAAAATGCAAGGAAGGATGCTTCAAGAATGCATACTTTTGGAGGAACGGATCATATAAGGGCAAAAAGGAAAAGGTGGAAACAACCTGATTGCATATGTTAATACATGTCCCTCCTACATCTACCTGGAGATGGCTGTGTTGGTTACTACCTGCAAAACAAATTATTGGTGATGTAATTCATTCCTTCCACTTTGTCAATATTAATGGCACCATTAATGTGCCAAGTGTTCTTTTTCAAATGAGATGATGTGATCTCCAGTGGAATTCTTGAGCCAGTCTGACCATATCCCTTATAAGGCAAGAACGGATCACCTTAATGACTAACTGCTCTTTTTCCTCAGTGAAGCATACCTTAGTTGTTAAAATGCCCTGTAAAGAACACAGGTGCAGCCCATATTTCTTTATGAAATAATTGTGTTTGTGCTGAAGGATCTGAGTCACCACTGAAGTCACCAAAGCCATGTTCTGCAACATGCACGTTCTTGCTCATCTTCCCAGAAGCCCATTGGCTTCATTCCTTTGTGCCTCCAGCTTTGCATCAAGGGGCAGGTGAAGACAGGATCCTTGGAGCCTCGGGATCCAGGTGCTGGGACTGGGGAACGGCAGGCCATGGCATAACCTTGGATAAACCAGATTACTTCTCTTTGCTGCCTTTGCTTCTCCCTTCCTTTGTCTGTCTTCTCTGTTTAGTTTGTAGCATCTTCAAGAGGGGGGAACTGCCTCTCACTGCCTGGTAGGGTTCCCAGTCTTGGTTGGAGCCCCTAAGGTTCTTCCATAATACAAGCAATTATGATACAGCCTGTTGCTGGGAAAGGATGAGCACCAGCAGCTGAGAAAAAAGTTTTGAAGTAGTTTTCTTGTGCACGTTTGGAGATGAACGTTGCTCTTGGGATGCCCAGACGCTGGGGAGTTGAGGGCCTGACTTTTCTGTACTGTTACCTCAAGACATAACTTGAGTTTTGCCCTTGGCCTACCTCACATTCACCCACAAAGACCTCTAGCTTGAGTTAAATGGTACTTTAAGTTGCAGCTTGATATCTGGTGGCTTGAACCATCAGCACAGCTGACACTTGAGCTAATAACGTAGCAAGGCTGCAGCAGCTGATGAGGAGTTTTAACCCAAGCTGCTAATTCAAGCACTCTGTGCTGCTAATCAAATTGCTCTATATAGCTTGAGTTTTGTTTTGTTACATGGCTGTTGTCCCAGCTCAAGTGAAGTCAATGCTCTGTGGTATTAACTCAAGCTCACTCCTGCAGTGAAGATCATTGTATCAATATAGTACCAGAAACTTTATTGGGCCCATGGGGGAAGCAGCTCTCTCTCTCTTGTCACAGCTATTGCAAAGCTGAGTAGGTGGAATCAGTGATCAGATATGTTCCTTCCCTCTGTAAAATTAGATGGTAGTACAATCTAACCATTTAAAAACCAAGAGAATCTGACAGCAGATTTCTCTACCAGGGGATGATGCTACGAAGAGGTCCAATAGTGGACCCAAATGCTCACACACGTGAAAGCTTAGTGTCCCCATCTTCCCCAAGTTGTATTATTTGCTGAAGTAGAACCTGCTCCTGGTGCTTAGTGAGGCTTGGGAAACAACTTTGCGTCTGCAGGGAAAAAAAATACAGCCCATACAAAGTGCCTGCTCCTGACGGGAAACAGCCGGTGAAATCCTGGCTCCAGTAAAAACACTCATTGACTTCAATAGAGACAGTGTTTTACCCATTATATTTCCACTCTGATGGTAGAAGGACGTCAGTGGGAGGGAGAAAAGAAAGGAGTGTGAGAACAGAGAGGGAAATAGGCACAAGAGGGTTTTTAATTAGTCCATGACTTCACCCCATAAGCAATGAAAGGATCAGCTAAAAGACCACTGGAACCAAAGGCACAGCAGAGGAGGCAGGGGCTGACTCACTGAGCTATTCTTTCTAAAGAGGCTACAGATTTCTGGACCCCCGGGGCCATCTTCAGAATTACCCACGTGAGACCGAAGAGCTGAGGAAGACGATCTGGTGCCTTGAGGGGTTCGGGTGGTCAGCATCTTACTTTTAGGAGACATTTCTGATGTCAAGTCTCTGCGCACGTGGTACATCACAGGGTGGTTTGTGCCGTGATTCCTTCCAAGTCCCTCCGTTTTCTAGCCTAGCACTGATGCAGTTATGATCCGCTGAAGAACATGGAATGCCAGACCCCGGGTGAAGATGTCTTCCCTTTTAAAATTTACCTCTGATCTACTTGATCTGACAAAAGCTGTATTTGTTGCTCTTTGAGGCCTGCCTCATCTCCTGGGCTTCCCCCTTAGAAGTCAAGATTGAGTTATGGGTTGGAATTGGAAGGATGTAAATCATGGTGGGCGAGGACAGTTTTTGCTGATATGAGATGGACCAAAAGTGGGGATGCTGCTGCTGGAGTAGGACATGTTGCTGAGTTTTTTGTGTCTTCATTCAAAGGAATGTTTCATCGTTTCATAGTTGTTAGGGGCTGGAAGGGACCTTACAGATCATCGCATAGCTTGCTGTATTGAAATAAACTCTTGCTAATGGAGCAATGCTAATATGCACAGTGAAAGGAGTGTCCATTGGTACCTGATACTGGCTTTTGTTCCCAGCTCGGCCATGAATAGATCATTTTCTTTCTGTGCCTCAGTTTCCCTATCAGTTAAATTACCATGGTGACCCTGCCTTTTCCTTATACAGGCAGGGACCGATTAAATTACTTGTAATGTTTATAGAGTGGTTTTGTCATTTTGGAATAGAAGGTCTTATAAAAGCAGAAATATCTTACTTGTCATTATTGATGTCTCCACTCCAAAGCTCTTTGCACTTGTTAAAAGAGCTCCCATGATATCCTGTGAGGCAGAGCTGCAAATATTAGCTCTGTTCTACGGAGACATGGACAGGTGCAGGGACACACCTGCGATTGGTCACCAAGTCGGTGCAGAGTCAGATACAGGACTGACAGCCCTGATTCTTCACGGCTCTGCCCTTTGTGCAGCCTCCAGCAGGGCAACGCAAGCAGCAACTGATACGATGCTGGAGTGAAAGATTATGAGGGGAGAGAATAGGGGAACCAGGAATGAGGACTTTGGTTCTATCCCAAGGCATGTGGTGTAGTGGTTGCAGCACAGGACTTGTAACTTGTAGCCTGAATGTTTATTAACAGCAGCATTTATTTGAGAAGCACTGCCACAGCTGGGTAGTTATTTAAAAGCAAGGCTCTCCCCTATCTTTTCTTTTGGGTCCAGATAAAGAAATGCTACTCAGGAAACCATTGGCAGTCAGTGGAGATCCTTATGCTGAAGGAATTAATAGAATCCCTATAGGAATGTCCTGTTCCAGGAGCTGTCAATTCAGCGCAGCGAGAAGCTTTTAAAGAACAGCCCCTTGCAAGCAGCGGCTGTAGGGCAGCAATCCTGTGGCACTGAGTCAGGTCTGTGGTTGCACAAATCCTCACGAAACAAAGCTTTGTATTTCTCCAAAAAATCTGAACCTAATCCTAATGAATTGTTCCTAGGGTCATTAATTTAAAATGATTCACTTTCGGGAGACCAGATGAAACAGTAGCCCAGTTAGCTGCAGCGTAATACTACCCGCGGACTGAATGGACTCGATTGTCTCCCTGCCTCCCAGACCCTTTCAGCTGAACTTGCTAAATAAGGAACAGGCTTGGCAACCCAGTCCAATTTGCAATCCCCACCTTGTTTACTGCTTCAGGGAAGGACCCACATCCTCCAGATTAACTGTTCTGTGGCACATTTGCAGTGCCCACAAACTGGCCCGTTGTCTTTAATAAACTGGGACCTTACGCACTGAGTCTTATCCAAACAGATTAGATTTATGGATGTTTGGATCTAACCCCATTAGACGGGCTTACATAGACAACAGTGAGAAATGCCTTATAAATGTGCATAATAATCATAATGACAATGATAATACACATCTCCTCACAGGTACCAAATCCCTTTTACATTAACTGACCAGAGGCAGCTTGGAGGTAACACGGGAGGATACAGGAAAGTAGCCATGTATGTATTTCTCAAGGGGCCAATCCTGGAGAGAGAGAAATGCTAAAACTTCCTCCTCGTTAGTGGAAGAACCTGGGAATTACCCGTATCTGTGAGAAAACATCAGTCTCCTCAGTTAAGAGCTTGTGATTGTCCCTACTAAAAATCTTATTCCTTGCAGCTTTACTAAATCCTCACATTCTGTAGCCGTTGTAGCAAGTGGACAGTGCAATATGCACGGAGGATAGAATACTTCCCTGGTGAGTTGTTCCTTTTGCTTTTTGCCCTCTCGTACAGATTCATAGGTTATAGAGCCAGAAGGGGTTCCCTGTGATCACTGACTTTCTGTGAGAGGAAGTAGTAGAATTTCTCCAAATTCATCTGTATATGAACTACAGCTTATATTTTATTATAATATCCAACATCGATTTTAAATTCCCACCCCTTCCTCACCACCCCCCAGTCCCAATTCTCATGTGAACTGCAGCCTGTGCTGTAGAAAGAAGAGCCAACCTTGATTTCTGGCCAAAGATTTTCCATTACAGCTCAACCCGCAGTTCTTTTGATGTCCGTGACCACAACTTTGCAAGTCTCCGGAAGGTTAAGACTAGGAAACCTAGTATCTCTGTGCCGTTCCCTGGGACCACAATATGACTCCTACAGGCTTTCTAAACAAGCCCTGCCCAGTCATCCCCATATCACAGTCCAGAAAAGAGGTGTACTAAGATAACGCAAACATAAGGGTCTGCATTATCCTTTTGGGGAATGCAAGGAAACTCTTATAGCTTTAAAAGGGGGTGTTGCTATGGATGCTCCAGCTTCACATACAGGCATCGCCTCCTGAAACTACACTGGAGCCCCAGACTCCTGACCCTTGCATCAACTGACCACACCAAGTTCTGAGTGAAGAACCAGGGCAATGGCTTTTTGGTTCCTTTCATTCTCTCTCTTCAAGCTTCCTCCAGAGGTGGTGCAATCGCCTACCCTGGAAATCTTCAAGAGGACACTGGACGGTCACTCTTGACCCCAGCTGTCTTTCCTGCTTGGTGCAGGGGGGCTGGACCCGATGATCTTCCAAGGTCCCTTCCAGCCTACACTCATAGATTCATAGATTCATAGATTCATAGATTAGATTAAGGGTCGGAAGGGACCTAGTAGATCTTCTAGCCCGACCCCCCGCCAGGGCGGGAGAACAACAAAAACCCCAAAAAGAGAAATGGGACTCAAACGAGTCCAGCTAGGTGGGCATCCAGCCTCTTCTTAAAGACCCCCAGGGTAGGGGCCAGCACCACTTCCCTTGGAAGTTGGTTCCAGCTCCTAGCCGCCCTAACGGTGAAGTTCACTCTATGAATCTATGAATGTTATAGCTGTAGATTGTAGGCCATAAAATAATCCAAGTCCCTCTGCCCAACCAAGGCTGAACATAGTACACTCAGTGTACATAAAAGTCATTCCAGGTGATCTCTTTTGTCCCCACTATGCTTACAAAAATAGTGCAAAACATAGATGATTTAGTGCGAAGGACTCACTGTTACTCAACACCAGTAGTTCAGGTGAAGGCAGTTCAAACATCAAGGTGTTAAGAGGTGTTTTATTGTAACCTCAAAACTGAAAACAGGCTCCAACATTAATCAGGGGTATGATGATTTTGGTTTGATGAGAGATAATCTTGTTAAAGTATTTTTTGAGTCATCTCTTTAATACAAAGCCTCCACCCAGGACAAACCAACTTTGCATTTGTATTCAAAGGATGAGGCAAGCTGCAGTGAAAACATGGCATTAGAACAAGATCAGTGTGGCATTTCAGGAGCCCCTTTGAACTGATGGTCTGAAAGTGCATTACAGACCAGTCACTGGGTGTGAGCAGTTTTCTTGCCAAGATCAGGAATCCGGTCCAGGGATGAAGTCACAGTCCCAAATGCAGTCAGTGGGAATGCTCTGCATTGATTTCAACAGGGCCCGGATTTCATCTGGTGTCTTCTGAATCCTGTGCTCTAACCACTAAAGAATGTTGCCTGCCTGGGAGATCTGTGTGGGTTCGGACCTATTAAGTAACCCGCTCAGTTACCCAAGTTGCCTCCATCCAGCCTCAATCGCATCACCGTGCTAACATGCAAGCAGCATGTCAGGAACAAAGCTTCACAACACATCAGGCAGCAGCAAGGAGGAAACTGCCTATCTGAGCACTTTCCTTGCACCCTACGGCTGAGGCCTGGCAATCCTTGCCATTTATGGTCTGCACACTATAGGTACTACCCTGTCCTGCCTACAGGCCTCTTGTGGCATTTTCTGCCCTTTTTCACACATCATGCAATCCCATTGACTTTGATGAGTTCCTGATGCTGCTGGGAGCTTTCCCAAGAGCAAGAACTGCATGAATGGACTGTGTTGAGTAAATATTGCTTTGTGTGTGATCCATGACCGTATTCCTTTGTGGCAGACAGCAACCAGTCACTGACAAAGCTGTGAAATGTTTGAGGGATAAAAGGTCAAAGAAAGAAGAATTAATGTAGGATAACAAGTGTATCCATTCTTTTATACTGCCATGCCTAAGGGAACTTAAAGTAAATGTAATGCCGCCTGTTCATCCCTGTTACAGGGTGTCGGTTGTAGCTGTGTTGGTCCAAGGACATAGGCAGACAAGGTTCTTTGGGTAAATCTGATATCTTTTATTAGACCAACTCAAATAGTTGGGAAAGTTCTTCTTAGCAACCTTTTGGGTTTCGTCTGGCTGAGGAAGCATGTGCGGTTGGTGTGTGCTCTTCGACAAAGGGGATTTAAACCCAAAAGCTTGCAAAGAAATTTTTTTCCAATTATTTGAGTTGGTCTATTAAAAGAGATCAGATTTACCCAAAGAACCTTGTCTGCCTACGTACATCCCTGTGAATTTTTTGCTGATTGGGCAATCTGGTTAATTAGTTAGGGTGGATATGGTAAACAGAACAAGCATTATTTTGTGAGAAATGTTTGCATGCCTAAGGTGCATTGTCAGGCCTCATGCAAAACTGCATGTGTGTCTGTGCATGCTTGTTCCCCTGAGCAAGGGTATCCGAATTTGAAAAACACAGACTCTTTTATGGCGAAGAGATGATGCTGGATTTCTTAAAAGAAAACACAGCAGTTGCTTGAAGAGTTGTTTATAAGGTTACCTGTATTACCTGGCTGTGAGGGTGGGCAAGCATTGGAGCAAGCTACCTAGGACAGCTGTGGAATCTCCATCCTTGGGGATTTTCAAGAGCAGGTTAGACAGACACTTGGCTGGGAAGGTGTAGTCTGGGATGAACCTGCTTTGAGCAGGGGGCTGAACTAGATGACCTTGTGAGGGTGCTTGCAGCCCTTACCTTCCTATGATTCTATGAAAATAGTACATCTAAAAGAGTGGGGGCCAAACCTTTTGGCACATCTGTGTCACATATTAGCCCTGAGTGCCACTGATCCTTTCCCCTATGCACTGCTCTTTCTCCTGCCTGTCCAAACTGCTGCTTTCTGTTTCCTGTCCTGTGCTCCGTGTCTGATCTGATGCTCTGCTTTCTGCTCCCTGCTCTGTCTGCCCCTGCGTTGCCAGCCCCCTACCCAATCTGCTATATGTCACACGCAGAGGCTGCTTGTGCCACTTGTGGCTCCCGTGATGCAGGCTGGCCACCTCTAAAACCTCCTTTTGACATGTCATTTTTGAGAAAAGTGGTAAAAAGTAGAATAAACATATCAATAATGCCAGAAATGCTTGGGGGGGGGGGGGTTGTCCTCAAGTCAAGAAAAAATAGATGAAAGACCAACCAAGCCAAATAAATGCTCTTACTCCATTGCAAGTTGTTATTAAAGTGAATGGCCTCTCTCCAAATACACGCGTCCATGTGAGCGAGAGCAGAATGGAGCTCCAAAGCTTTTCTACTTGCCTCTACCATGTCATATACACACCTGTGGCACTAAAACAGAATAATGTAATGAAATTAAGCAATACCCCTTGGATTGTGAAGTAGCTCAGATGACCGCCAGGAACAAACACAACAGCAGCAGTGGTGAATAATGCTCATTTAATAACAACCACCGTAATAACATAACAATATCACTATTACTCGGCACATAAATTGCAATTTGCCCTCAGCCTACCCTACAAGCATTCACTTATGTCATTGTCTAATTTAATCTTATCAATTAAATAATTTTTATTAGGAGTCCAATGCATACATAGAAAAGCCTGATAACAAAAACCCATGATGAGATTTGTTCTACGCAAGCCAGCGTGCTCGGGGCCCGATCCTGCGAAGTCCCAAGGGGACCTAATTGCAGGATTTCTCAGGCTTGATCCTAACCTTTAAGGTAAAAGATCCCTTTCCATTAACCGGAACCCAGATCAAACCCAAGGCCTGTTTCAAAGCATGTGTGCCATACTCATCGTTCATCTATTTGAGTTAGGTGCGTCTAAAAAGCTATTCAAAAATTGGATTAGTAACTTGCACAAGACAGCGAATTATACCATAAAGAAAAAGCAAGATGTACTGTTGTTGCATGCTAGCATGTTGTCCTTCCAAGTGCTGTACCCGTGCCGGATTCGTAACACTGAAATGCCAGGTGGAAAAAACAAGCAGCAAAGCCCCTCGACACAAGTGCTGCTAGACACTGCTCTAGCATAAGTCCAGGCGCAAGGGACCTGCACAGGAGACAGTTACTAATGCAATGTTGCAAGCTGGCACCGCTGACAGCAAAGAATAGGGGAAATGTTTATTTCATAAGCAAGGCTGCTTTTTGCAGCTGGAAGAACAGGCCCTGCAGATTATAGCTGTGCTAGGCAGAGCCAAAGTCTAGGCCTGTGGGTCTCAACCTTTTTTAGAGCTGGTGTTTTTACTCATTTTTGGATGTAGGAAAAGCCATTTTTTCTCTTGCAAAGACCTCAGACGGACCACAGCAGGTCAGGTCTTTCACCAGATGGATTCCCATTTGAAACCCCTGGGTTTATCTGGTGAATGGTGGTTGTGCTGCCAACATGGCACCCCTGAAAGGCATCCCCGGGTAAGTCTAGTCCATAAAGCCCTGTCTATATTAGCCAGGGAGGTGCTAGCAGGGCCCTCTTCTGGTGAATCCTACAGGCTGAGGCAGCTTTGAGCATCTTTTCACACCCCTGAACCTCCCCATACTGAACTCTCTTCAGGGAGAGGGGCTGGTTCTGCCTTCACATGGTGGACAGGAACTGCTGTGCGGGCAACACAGCACCATGACTGGGTGGCAGCGTCTCCTGCAGGTGTCCCCAGGTTTCGTGAGGTGACTTCGAACACCCTTCACCCTGCTACTGCCCTGGGGGAGACTGCGGGGGACAGTCGCCATCAGGGTGCTGAGGGAAGCGCACTGTTCCCCTGAGGCCAGGCGTTAATGACCATCACTCCTTTGAACACCCTTAAAGGCTGAGAGGGGCGGCACATTTGGAGCGTTCCTCTGCGTGGGGCACAGGGACGCCCTAAAACCTGAGCGGAAGGGTCAGGGCGCTGAGGAGGGCACGCCTCCCTCCTCGGGGCAGCAGTTAACTGTCACCCAGGGGGCGGGGCCTCTCGGAGGAGACGGCAGTGCTGGGGGGCTGGTTTGTACTCTTAGGGGGCGGGGCTTCGTCGCAGAGCCGAAGCGTCTGAAGGGGCGTGGCTATGCCGAGAGGCGGGCTCTGAAGAAGAGGGGGCCGACTGAGGGGCGTGGCTATACCGAGGGGGCGGGGCTTCTTCGCCGCGCTGAAGCGGTTAGAGGGGCGTGGGTATGCTGAGGGGCGGGTGCTGAAGAAGAGGGGGCAGGCTGAGGGGCGTGGCTATCCAAACGGGGCGGGGCTTCCTCGCCGCGCCGAAGAGGCTAGAGGGCCGTGGCTATGCCTAGGGGCGGAGCCTGTACGCTGCGCTGAAGCGGAGGGGGCAGTCGGAGGGGCGTGGCTATGGCGAGG
>NW_017729014.1:19696187-19696408 GCF_001723915.1 Gavialis gangeticus
GACCTGGGCTCCAACATCCACCTGCTGAAGGGGCTGAACGTGCGGTTCCGCTGCTTCCTGGCCAAGGTGCACGAGCTGGAGCGGCGCAACCGCCTGCTGGAGAAGCAGCTGGAGGCGCAGCAGAGCGAGCGCGACCGCCGCCTGCGCTACAAGACCTTCTCCCGCGACCAGGCCGTGCAGACCGATGGGGCCGGGGCCGGGGCCGGGGCCGGGGCCGCCGC
>NW_017729014.1:19696801-19712435 GCF_001723915.1 Gavialis gangeticus
CGCCCTCCGCCTCGCCGCAGCCACCCGCCGCCGCCGCCCTGCAGCCGCCCTACAGCCGCCTGCCCGGCACCATCTGGAGCTACACGCAGGTGCGGCGCACGGGCGGCGGCGGCCTGGAGACGCTGCAGGGGCCCGGCGTGTCCTGGGTGCACCCGGACGGCGTGGGTGTGCAGATCGACACCATCACGCCCGAGATCCGCGCCCTCTACAACGTGCTGGCCAAAGTCAAGCGCGAGCGGGACGAGTACAAGAGGAGGTGAGTGCTAAAAAAAAAGCTGGCGGGGGCACGGAAAATGGACCCCCCCTTGGGGGTGTGGGGGAGGATTTCTTCGGATATATTTCTCCGGATAAATGGCAACATGGGAGCCCGGAGTGGGGGGGTTGTTGCTCTGGGGTGAAGCAGGGTAAGGAAAGCAGCACCGGGGATGCTTGGTCCCAGTCAGGTACCCGGCTGCCGCGCACACCAGGCCGGGAGCGCTTTCCTGGCATCCACCCCAGCCCGGCAAGGCCCAGCTTGGCCCTGCATCGGAGGAGCCGTTAGGCTAGAAATGGGTTGAAATGGTGGAGGAAGGAAACAGTGGGCCCCCCCCCCCCCCTTAAATAAGTCATTTTTTTACCCGCCCATCTGAGCCCGGTTCGTTTGCTAGCCCATCTGAGCATGAGCTCAGCGCTGCAATCTCCGGGCGGCAAGCACTGCAGGGGAAGCTTGGCCTCCAGACAAAGCCTCGGCGGTGTTCGGTGTTCAGAGCCCGCAGCTTGGGGGGGGAAAGCAGTGGTTGGGCTCTGATGGGGCGGGGGAAGCCTTTAGAGGCAACCGAGTTTGTCTGCGTGGACCTGATTGCCTGATGCGTGCACACTCTCCAGAGGTATCGGGTTTGCAGTGGGGGTGGGAAGGCAGCAAAAGAGGTCAGCCGGGATTCTGCAGGGTTTCTTCTGCAGTGTCTGAAGAGTTAGCTGTCCTGGGCTCATCACCCGCTGTTAGATTGTGGTTGAGAGGGGGTATCACTGTGACTTGCTCAGAGAACACATTCAGACCTGCCTTTTGTGCGATCCAGAATGACTTGGCCATGTGGCCTACCGCACGGCCTGATTGCTTTTGTCCGGCACAGCAGCGTTGCGCTGTGTCCTTTCCGAGCTCCTCGTCTGTCACATGGCTGGTGATGTCCTTGCAAATCGGTTGGTCTGAAAAAGTTTTCGCAGAGGGGCTGTATTGGACTAGCTAAACTGGGAGGCATGAGAGATGTGGGTACTAATATCTTCAGGGGTTACTCTAGGGTTGGGACCAATGTGTCATCTCGCACTGTCTGGATTTATCTGTGTATCTAAATATATGGGTGCAATTCTTTTATAGCACAGGGTCAGATACAGGATTGCATGAAAAAAATGCCTGCATAAATGTCACTTCATTTCCATCTAGCTTTGAACAGCTCAGATTGGCAAAGCAGTGAAACTTAATAGATGCAACATTAAAACAGGACTTTCCTTGCATCTTGGCCTAGCACCCATGAAAAAAGTCTGTTTGAGAACAGAAACTGCTTCAGGAAATCCCCCATCTAAGGTTCAGATGGCTTTCAGCAGCATAGTCAGGAATGGGGGTGGGGGACTCGGCATGAAATTTCATGTTAAAAACTGCTTGAAAGTCTCTCCGGTTTGGAGAAGGTGATGTTTCTGTAAGCCCCCAACATCTGGAAGCGAGTTTTCCAGTCCCCATCTGTCGTCCTCAACTACCAACCAATTTGACCTGGTATGCTTGTGGCTCCTCCTTGTCTACTAAGAAACTATTGCCTGGTTCTATAATGTCTTCCTACCACTAAGATATAGAAAATTTGCAGCTTAGTTTGGTGGCCAGGGTAGACCTCAACATTTGAGGGGCATCTGGCCTGTGTCTGTGTGCGCTACAGTAGACAGCGTCATGCTGTTGGGTTGTTTTGTTTGCATGCTTGATACCAAGGAGATGGAGCAGACACACATGGGAAGAACTTAATGTTCAGTGATGTTTCATCTAAGAAAGCTATGCCTAGGATGTGGGTTATGCCATCTGTATCTAGGGCTACTTCCTCTTCTTGATGGATTATGATCTTTCTTCCGGAAGAAGTGGTTTAGAGGTGGTCTTGGACTGCTTTTAGTGATTGGGTTGGTGTGCAGCTTGTTCTACCTGTGGAGTTTTACTGTGACACAAGCACCTTTAAGTTGGCATCAATGTATAGCTAGTAGAGGCTTGGACTGCTTGAATTTCTTGGTTTCTAAATTGGATGAAGTGCAACTCATTGTACAACCATCACTAAGAGTGTCTGCTGTTAGAGTTAACACCCTGCCTCCCACAGGATGCCCTCACCCTGCTGCAGAAAGACTAGCTTAAAAAGCTGTAATTGGACTGAAAACCAAAAATGGAGGTTAACATTACATTTGCCATGTTTCTTTCATGGTCTTTGTATCTGTTACTTAGTAACAGTGGTGCTTACTTCCTCTTTATGTCTGTTTATGACCTTCACTGGTCATATTTAGACTGTGTGTGACATGCTCCTTGGAGAAGATTGTCAAGTATGCTTTGTGTACTTTAGGAAATAAGTTATAGTTTTATTGCAGTTCCGATCAGATGTCAATTGTTTTGTTCTTGTGCACAGTATTTCAACCTTTGCATTTTGTTTCTGCAGGAATTGTTTACTTCCCAGACTGCCCTTTAATGGTTTTTAATACATTGAAATACATTGAAATTCATTTAAGTGTTTTCCCCTTTAATGTTTGTTTACTTCCCTTTAATGTTTTTAATAGACTTAGGTTTTTTTAAAACCACGCTTGGGGTTTATACACAATCTGGTGACTGCCCCTTTAACGATTGTATTGCCCCTGCAGGGGGGTTTCTGGGGAAAGAATGCGGGCTTTGCGCTTTTTGCTTTGGGTACAATACTAAGGTAGGTGCAAGGCTTAATTCTTTGCGCGCGACTTTGTGCGTTTTCAGCCTCGACTCCGCCAACGTAGAAGATGATGACTGGGCACTCACTGTGAACTTGCGTGCACTGTGCATATGCAGTCTTTCCTCTTCGTAACCTCTCAAAAGGCAAAATTCTGTTGTCTTCTCATGATGTTGAGGCAGCAGATTTTTGTATGGGTTCTCTACATTATTTTAGCAAATGGCAGCTTCCTTAAAGGAAAAGAACTAATATTTATACTTAGAGGCATTGAAATGACCATGGCTGCTAGGTGTTGTATTGCATGATCTTAGATGCTGTTTTCCTCCTGGGTCAAAAAGTACGTATTTAGAGCAGGAGAGTAGAAATAGTCTGATCTAAATTAGCCTTATCTGGCTGGCCAGTAAGCTGCCACCTGATGGTTCTGAAAGTAGGATTGAATGTATTTTTAATGTGGGATGCACACTAGACCCATGGTTAAAGTAGAGATATCTTGATTGTGCTGGGCGCAAACTCAGCCTTTTTTCCTCTTGAAGGCAGGGCAGGGTGGCATCTTAAAGACTAACATGGCTAATTACCTCTTTGTGACTTGGAAGTAGTGCTAAATATAACTTCTCAGATTCAAAAGTAAAATACGGCAGCTTTGTTTATAAATTAATCTTCAAAGTATAATTACCATGCAGCTATTCAGTTGACTGGGATATCTGTTGTGATGTGGCTAACCTGTTGTTTATTGTTAAGTTATTTTTTTTAAGTCAAGTCCACAGGCTACCGCTTAGGTAGGTGATAGTACGCGGGGAGGGGATTTACAGTGATAACATGCAGCTACTTCATGGGCTTCTGTATTTCTGGAACTTCTCAAGGAGAGATTGTGAAGGCATCACAAGGTTGCAAAGCTTTGGGGATCTTCCTCTCCAACAAAACAAATAAGATTAAAACTTCAGACAGGAACAATTCCAAAAAAGAGTTGCTAAGGTTAAATATGCACTGCCTTAAAGTGCATTTCTGGTTGATAAGCACTCCGGTACCGCTATACCTGACAGGCAGTTGCATTCCTTAAGTTGCAGGCCCTACTGGAGGGTAGAACAAATACTGCTAAATCATTGTTTTAATTCCACACAAAGGTATGCAAATACTACTTTATTTAATTTTACAGTGGCCATAAAGTTTCGGCGCTGAGGAACCAATTCCTGTAAGACTTCTGAATCTTTGTGACAAACAGATAAGCCCCTATTAATTATCTGCAGTAAACTGAGATTGGATGGGGGGGGTTGGGATCTTGATTAACACAACTGCATCCTGAAACTAGCTCTTTGTCTCCATGAAATCCTTGCAAGCATGTAGTTACATATATGATGTTTAATGGTGTTTTTTTTTTAAAAATGTAGCAATGAAGCTTTCTTCAGTATAAATATGGAAGCCATGATGTACTCAAAAGCTGAAAAGCACAGTGGCCAGATCAAGAGATGTCTTGGGAAGAAAGAGGGAGGTAAAGGTAGCTCACAAAATGTGATGGCCATCAATGATGATTCTCTTTTACATGAGGTTTTACAGTTCTGCTGCCTTGAGGAAAACTTTGGCACGACAAAGCTGGCACTCTAAATTGCTACATTTGCCTTTTCTTCCATCTCACAAAATTCAGTTGGTTTTTTTTTTTTTTACAGTTATGGCAGCTTACTGTGATGGATAAATGCCAGGTATTCCATCCTTCACTTTATATTTTATAGTCAACAGAATGCTTGTATCGTGGGTTTTTTTTTTTTGTTTTTTTTTTTTAAATCAAAACAGGATTTAAACCATATACCTGAGGAGGTGTTCAGGCTTTTTTAATTACAGGTTGTCATAAAGTGAAATAATGGGTAGTGGTATAAAATAATGATGCGGTCATAGAGCAGTCCAACTTGTACACATAACGGGGTTTAGTCTATCCTTAATGTTGTGTTATGTGCTTGCCTGACTAGCAGGGTAATACTTTGGGGGTCCTCCCTTAGGCTTTCAGCAGTTGATCTAATATAACTGGGATCAGTTGGAGTCAGAGAGAATACATTTCTGTTCTAACAGCACACTTAGATAATTATATCTGTTTTCCTGGGTTCTAGGAAAGCCACCCATGTAATCTCTTATCTCTTCAAATAGTCAGGTTATTACAAAGCTAAATATTTGAGGGTGGCACTCCTGGTTTCTGAACAATATTAATAATGCATTGCCCAGAATTGTTCTAACATAGTATTCATGGTACAAATAACTACTCTTATTAAGGAACTTGCTGCTTTTTTTTGTCTTTTGCCCATGGCATGGGTTCTCACTTCTGGCTTTTAGGTCCATGTGCATCATGATATCACTGTAAGATCTAGGTGCATTGCTGTGTATTGTGACTGTCAAAATATTGCTGTGTGTAGCCAACATAAGTCTGCTGACTTGGTGAAAACCTTCTGCAGTCATTCCATATTCTGTCTGAACCATTTAAAAAAAAAAAAAAAAAAGGACCTCAACAAGAACCTTGCTGATCAGTCTGTCCAGAGCTTCAATTTTGAACACTTCTCTGGACCAATTAAGAGCAGTTTAAGAGCCACAATATACAAATCCATTTATTTAGTCTACCAAATGTTGGGGTCCACTTCTTCATCAGGGACTTAATTTTTAATAAGAGTTGAGCTGGCAGTAACTTTTTTTTCCTTCAGAATGGTGCCACACTAGATTAATAAAGCCCAGCTGAAGGAAAAAGATGATTGCAAATTTGCTGTACCTGCAAAGAACTAAGATTATCATTGTCAAAGCAAAGCACATCAAAACTAACCAGATCCATTTTTTTAAATGGAACTTAATAAAAATGTGCTTAAGATCAGCCCTGGAAGAATGTGTGCATAAAATAAATAACTTCATTAGAGTACTAGGTTTTTTTTCTGACCATCTTTCAATAAGTTACAAAGTGAGTAATAAAATACACATTATATTTCCTTCTATCTTCTAATTCCAATATTTCTGTATTTCTGCTGTCCTTTCAATTCAGACATTGTTTCAGGGTTGATCTTAAGCACATTTTTATTAAGTTCCATTTTTTTTTAAGGGGCAGTTATGAGTCTACTGTAATAATATTTATGTTCTTGACTTGTCCCAATTGGTAATGCTTGGATCCTGAACTTGTGAAGTCAGAGGACCTGACTTCCTGGAAAACTGTGTTGTAAATGCTTTTGCTTCTGAAATTAGCTGGAATTCCTTCATTGCTAACATCCTTTAGCCGCAGGAGAGAATATTTCTCTGTTGAAGGGAGAAAATAATCAGACTAGAGGTAAGCAATAGCTGTGCTCCAGAATATACCACGTTAATAGAAATTGGAAGTTTAGTTTTTGCTTGTTTTGCTCTATAAATTTTCACTGCTTTAAGGATCATTTTCATTAGTCTTCTTTATAAGACATGTACTTCCCTGCATCATACTTCACAGATTTCCTTAAATGCTGATACTGTTGCAGCTTTATCCAAAGACATACATTACTACTTTTTTCTTGGCATACAAAAAACTAGAACTCTTGGTTCCAAAATGATACCTTTTATTAGACCAAATGGAAAATGGCAAGAAAATTGTCCTTTTCTGCAAGCTTTTGGGATTTTTTTTCTTGGAGAACTCTAACAAATTTCTGAGTCTGTATCCCATTATAATTAGGCAGCAGAGTAACTGATCCAGAAAGCGCAGTGGGATGACCCTGGTCTGTCGGGAGAGAATGTAGCGTGTTCTTTTTTTGTTAATCCCCCCCATGATAGCATTATCAGACCCATTTAGGATTGGATCCATGTCGAATGAAACATGTAAATAAATGGGGTCTTGTGGCCCTAAAACCATACTTAATTGGGTATTGCCTAAATTAAATTATAACAAACAATATAAGTGACAAAACCATTATTGTATGGGTACATACAGTCAACAAGGTGAACATTTTAGTTCTGAGTCTTGTCTTCAAACAAAACTATAAACTTCTCATTGAACCTGAAACTCTGCTGTGCTGCTTCAAAGCATGGCCCCTGGAGAAAGTCACCCGAGGCTCTTGTTTCCTTCTGCCTCCTTAAACCCTTATAGGAGCTTCTGCCCTTTCTATGTATCTGTGAATCCCTCTTATCTGAGTTCAGATAACGAGCCCTTTCCTTTTCCTGGGAAGCTTGTTTTACTTGTGACGGAAGGTTATCGGTGCTCCAGGGTTCTCCCGCCTGGTTGCTGTCCTGTGGCCAAGATAATTACCCTGCAAGTATCAGCTGTAAAGAAGGCAGGATGGTTGTGGTCTGGGATTGTGGAGGGTGGTGTCTGAAGTTCTTGCTGTACCTTAGTACAGCGCTGCATGCATCTGCAAGGTCCCCGGGCTTCCATCTGGCTGCAGCTCCTCCAGGTCTCTTAGCTGCATTAGTAGCTGGATCTGGGCTCCCTTCCCTCCTCCGCCTTGGATACCTGGATGAGCGGGGAGAGATGGGGCTGAGGCCTTGAGCTGTGGAAGGGATTCTGAGTTGTACCTGGGCCCCACACTGATGTGTTGCTTCTCTTCTTCCTGGTAATGAGAGGTATCCATCTCCAGGAGATGTCTGCTTTGTGATTTTACCCCATGGATTTGCGGGGTGGGTATTCCCTCATGTCCTAGTTTAGATAAGTCAGGGAAATCTGGGCTGGACTGTGTGCATTACAAAAGAATGGCTGTATCCAAGGGCAGACCCCTTTTGACTTTGTGATGTGCAAAAAGAAAGCTTAGATTTTTATGAAGACAAAGCAGCAAAATTCATAAGCCCTTGATTAAGCAAAACCAAGCAGGCTTTACAAATCTTAAATGCCAATCGTCTCTGAAGACGTGTGCAATTTAGGACTGAAGTGAAAACAAACTTAAGGACAAGATATTGCTAGCTCTTCATTATGTGTAATCAGAGGTTTAAATTGCTGTTTGGTAATGCAGCTCAAGTGCTGGGCTCTCTGTAGCTAAAGAAAGAATTGGACCAATGAACAACTCAACAGCTGCTTTTGTGGTTAAAGTTTTGTGGCAACATTGCCAAGGCTATTTGCTGGCTCCCTGCTTTTTCTTTTTCTGAGCCTTGTGCTGTCTTCTCTGCTTTCAAAAATCTTTTTTTTTTGGTGGTGGTGTTGCTTTTCTGAACTAATAAGATTGCCCTTTATGTTTTTGATAGCCTGAATTGAGGTTGGTTACTCTCCTAACACAAGAAAACACATGCTTTATACCAGCGATTCTCAGACAGGGGGCCGTGGCACCCTGGGGGGCATTCAGATCCTTTCAAGGGTGTTGCTGGACGTGATTCAGCATTAGCATGGATAGTTGTACAAACAAGATTCACAGGATAAACCCAGAAAGATTTCAAATAGGAGTCCATAGTCTGAAAAACATTCTGCTCTGTTGTGGTCCTTCTGTGTTCTTTGCAGCAGCAGTAGTGCTTTATTTTTTTCTGCTGTCAAAAATGAGTGAAAACCTAAGAGCTGACATTTTTTTGAGGGGTGCATCTGGGCTAAAAAGGTTGAGAGCCAGAGTTTTTTTTTTTGTTTTGTTTTTGTTTTTTGTTTTTTTTTTTACCTATTGGGTTGAAATCTGAAAGTGAGCTGTGTGCTATTATGTGGTCTGTTAACTGAAGGCATTTTCTAGCTTGGGATGCTACTGAAGCATTTTCCCAGTCCTCCCTCCATTCCGCAGTAGAAGATTATCTAGCCTGGGTTTGCAGTAATAATAAACAGATCAACATGCTTCAACAGGGATTTAGCTTAGTAAACAGGGCAAAGCACCAGTATATCCCAGGGCTAAGCTTATCACTCAAACTACCTTCCCTCTCAAATAAATGCTTTGTTGATAGACCTTCCCCTGTCTCACTCCAGGTCCCCGCTCACATCCTGTTTGTTTAGTCTTGACTGTCTTCCGTCTATTAGTCTCATCCTGTTCTTTGTCTTTTTCTCGTGTCTTTAAATGTTTTGGTTTTTTTTTTTTGACTCGGGGAAAGGAAAAACTCTCTTTACATAGTCTTCATGCTGACAGGAGATTGTACAAGGCGCCATGTGCGATCTATCGGTGCTATGTTGTGAAGCTGTCTTGTCTTGAGTAGGTGCTGCTGATCTGGACATGAGTAAATACGCCATTTCTAGATACAGGCAGTAAGAAGATGGTGTTTGCTCCCATATTGAACAGAATAGTAATTCTTTGGCTGCTTTCTAAACTGCCGTTCAAAACTAGGATCTCACTTGATGTTGTGGCGTCTTCCAGGTCTTAAGAGATTCCTCCCCCTACCCATCAACAAATTCATGTGCTTAAATTGTGAAGTGGTGTGCATGACTGCTCAATTGCTGTGTTGATGGAGCAAATGTGCTGTCCCTACGTCTTGCATTGTAGCAAGATGCTGCAGTTGGAAAGTGAATGTTTTCATTGTAATTGGATTGATGACATCTAGTTGCAAATTGTTCTTTTTGGATGAAGCTATTCTCACATTTTTCTATGACATTGGAAATGTGTGGGAATCTTTCACTCTCTCTGTCTCATGTGCGTGAGTGTTCATTGAGTAGTTGATCCAGATACAAAACATTACATCAGTTCTGCCCCTGGATCAACTTCAACAACGAGAACATTAGGAAAAGATGGAGAGAATGGTGCTCTGTGCCCATTAATGATGTGTCCTACTTCTTAATGACACAACTGAGTCTAGTTACATTGTTTCTGTGTGAAAGTGAATCACAGATGATGCATTTCTTGGGTCTTTTGTTTCGGCACTTCCACCACCCCTTTGTAATTCACAGCCATGTGACTGGTATTTACTGAGACTCAAAACTTGGCAACGTCCCAGTGGCAGCATGGGCGGGGGGTCAACTGCTTGGACGAGACTCTAAGTTGTCAAAGTCTTGTGAAGGGAAGTTAGTCGCTTCTGTGTAGGGTGGATTCTAGTTTTATGAATGACGGTTTCAAAATAAGCCTGATTCCACCCTAAAATCTTGATGCAATCCAGTACTCTCTTTCTGGATTAGTTTTCTCCAAATAAATATTCAGCCCCCCATGGTCTGGCTTCTTATCCTGGAAACTTCCATGATAAATTGACTTTAGGGGGCCCACACACTGGGCCTAGCTGGTGGCTTGCATCATTGTTTGTAATGGGGTTAGTTCATTTTTAATCTGATGGTGTCCTTGGTGGAGTTACCAGATTTGCATTGAAATATAGCTGAAAGCACCATTTGGCTGTATGGGCAGAGTCTCCATCCCATTTCACTTCTTAAATCTCTTGGGGTGCTACCAACTGAATAACTTTGGCTCCCCATTTTAAATAATTTCACAGATGTGAAGCCAAACTACAAAAGTATTATAAACAGTGAGAAACAAACATGGCTCCAGATGCAGCTGGAACCAATATGTTGTAAAAATGCAAGGTTCAGATAGCTGCCTTGTGCCAGCGCAGACTAGTTTCCAATAAGGTCTTTAATATGCATTGCTTCTGTGCACAACAGAAGGAAGAGCTAGCTTTAAATGTGAGGCATCATTCAAACAGTGAAATTTGGTTCAGAAAATTCATTTGACATGAACCTTGCATTAATACAGGTGTTGTTTGTATTGTAAATAGGGCATGGTGGTTTAAAAGAAAGGTGTGTGCGTGCGCATGTGAGTTAAATATTCAAGACATCTCTTTAAAAAAAACACAGAAGAATTAACTTGCCTGGTAAAATTTGTTACCTGAAGCAGATTTTTAGAATGGTTTATTAATACGGGGGGAAATAGTATTGATGGGGTCAGAGGTTTAATAGGATCATTTAGCTCTTTGCACAGGAGATATTTTCAGGCCACCCAGTGATTGACGCTGTAATGAACAGATCAAAGGGAACCCGGGCTAGTAGTTCTTCTGAATCAGCAGTTTCATAGGAAAAAATATGTTCCAATCCCTAGACCCCTGCAAGTAAAAAATCAGCAGTCTGCCTCTTAGAGGAAAAGCCAAAGCATATTGAAGTTTAAACTACCGATACGAATAAAAAAAATTGTGTGCACAACTTCTTACTAGTACTGGTACTAATTTCTACTCCCTCCCTCCCTCCTTTACATGACCGTGGCAAAGTCCCTTGACTTCTACAAATGAAAGAGGCATAAGAAGTCCTAAAAGCACTTCATGCAGAGGAAAGGAAAAGTATTGCATTATTTTTTGATTTTATTTAAGTGCAAATATTTTTCACATACTCTCAAAAAATCCCCAGTTCTTTCTGCTAATTTCTATTCCTGCCACAGTGTCAATCTGCCAGCTGGGCGCTGAGCTTTTCTTAAAGGGACAAAGCTACCTGGGATTTTAAAACCTATTTACGGTGATGCTGCATGGAATTCATCCTTTGAAGAGGCATGTTTTAGGCCCTAAATAATCTGGTTTGGCCCTTTTAACCTGCACTGAAATATAACCAAACCCACAATGGTAGCAATTTGTGTGTGCACAGAATAAAAAGCTCTGTTCTGTAAACTGTTCAGCTCCCATCATCCTTTCCTAAGGCTGGATCAGTCCATTCCTTTGTGTGCAAAGTTGTGGGATTTTTTCAGTCAATAATTCCATCTAGCTGTTGAAACTTGTTACAGTGTCTTTCATTTGTTGCAGTCAATACACTGAGGCTTATTTCTCAGAAAACCCAGAATATTTTAAAGCTAGGCTACCCTTCTCCTGCGGCTATGAGTGGGCTGCAGATGTGCTGAACTAGTTTTTTTTTTTTTTTTTTTTTTTTTTTTTTTTTGGCGTAGCTGCAACAAGGAAAAGAAAAATCCAACCCAGTGCTGGTTCCAGATGCACAAAGCAGGCTTCTTTCTGATGACTGTATGAAGGGCCCTGTACCATGCTGGTGCGGCTTTCCTGTTGACTGCGTTTTCTGCCTGATTTTTATACAGGTTTTGGACACATGACTCAAAGCCTGGGCCTCTTGTAATTATATATAAAGACAGGAGAACGAGGTCACTTTCTCGGTCACTGTGTTCCCCTCAACTAGTTTGGTGCATTTTAAAACCACAACCAAATCCCTGTAACCCTCTCGAAGTTGCTTTCTGCTTTCCCTAGGGCTGGGTGTTCCTATAAGCAGCACTGAGCTATTTCTTGAACAGCTATATTAAATCAGCTACTGGGCAGTTACTCTGGATGATTTTTTTTAAACAATGGAAATGTGTAACTTCAGCACGGGTGCTAAAAATACTTCTTAACGTAAGACTCTTCATGCACACTCTTTGTGATAGCCTGTCTCCCTATGACTTGGATGTCTAATACTGGGAGAGCCAATAAACCCAAGTAGCTTTTGCCAGATATGGTCTTAATTTACTTTTTGTTTCCAGTTGTTGTGAAATGTCCTTTCACCAATATTTCCTGCAGAGTCTTGGAATAATTACACTGTATGTTTTTGGCTGCTGTAGCATTGGCTTCATTTTCTGCAAACATACTTAGCCGATTTCTCAAGTTTGGTAGGAAAGTACGGGAAATGCTGTCTGCCAGCTGCTGAAGTCAGCTTGAAATTTGCTATAGGGGCTCCCCTGTACAGGCTAGCTGATATATTTTAACTAGTAGAAGGAGCCGTTCTTCACCCTGGCTGTTATTTTTGTAATTGCAGTGTTTGTTTATTTTCAGTGACCTTAGTACAACATATTTAGGTTAAAAAATGTTTTTATTTTTAAAGGACATAGTCCAATTTATTTAACATTTCATATTTAATGTGGAGCGACATTTAAAATGCCATCCAATTTATTGTAGAACTTCTTTGGAAACAATTTTCAGGGTGTTTCCTGTTGGTGCGAGGATATACAACCCTCTTTGACTACCAGCTCTGGAGCAAGCCACATATATATTGTCTGTGCGAAAAACATTGTTCCCTTAAATAGTCACTGGAAACCCCCAAAAGGGTCAAGTGAGAAATAATCCACCTATAATTTTCTTCGGGTGGCATTCAGTGATTTTTGGAAGGTTTAGAGTAGATGGGACCAGCCATTCCCATTATAAGCGAGCATACATTTACTTTCTACCTATGGGGACTTTTTACCATCTTGAATTTTCCCTGAGCCTGAGGAAGGGTGTGTATGCCTGAAAGCTTGCAGAAAAAGATAATTTTGTTGTGATTTCTTAGTTGGTCTAATAAAAAATATCATCTGTGAACCAAGATTTCTGGAGTTTTGCATTTCTTACATGCGTACATAGCATTTTATATAGATGTGCATAGCCACTTCTGCAGTTGTATTCATATTCTGGTTCTTTTTACTTTTGTATCTTCAACTGGTGGTTCCTAGATGTTTACATACATCACTTGTAAATTGTTTTAGCACAGTGACTACTGGAGGGGTAAGGGTTGGAGAAGGAAGAGGAAGTAAGTAGCTGTACATGTGTTACTCAGGGACTGGCTGACTTTTGTGCAAAAATATTCTGAAATACTGCAGTCTTGACCTTAAGCCTCTGATGTCGTTTAAGTGGCATGCTATTCTCCTGCTTGGGTATAACAAATAGTGTGTGGTTCGAATCTGACTTCTCCACGTTAACTTCGCAATTAGTAACCATCTTCGCTCACGTTGTGTCCTTGAGTTCCGAAATATTAAGCTCCCTGTGTTTGTTCCTTGAGGGGGTGTGTGAAGTGTGCCATATTTTTTTCCCTCTGAATTCCATTCAAGTCTCTAGGGATCAGTTAATTCCTTGCTGTCTGTTAGTATGTTTACAGTCTCTGCATGCTGATTATGAAACAAAATTGATGCCACAGTTACAATACAACAACACTTAATTTTACAAAGTCCTACAGCGTAGATAATGTTGTTCTTCTATGCTGCTTTTCATTTTTTAGAGACCCCTGCAAACATTTGTTGCCCCAGCTCCCCTCCCCACTTTTGAGGCATGGTGAGTGTTGTCTGTGTGTTAAAGATGAAAAGGCAGAGTGAATGTTGTGGTTTTGGACAAGTTTCTCATGGTGGGACAGAGATTAGAGTTCCTGGCTCCCCATCCTACAATTATATCTCTGAGAGAGGGAGTGAGGGAAGAGGCAAGTGGGTTTTTTGGGGGAAAGAAAGATGGTCAATGAGCTGCTTAGTCACAATTTCCATTAGTTCTAAGGTGGTCTTTGTTTTTGTATTTAGTGGTACTTTAAACTATGGGTGGATAGGATACGTTGCTGTTTTCACCCTTTTAGTTTGTCAAGAGCAGAGCTTAAATAATCAAATCAGGAAATCATGTGAACAGATGAACAGCCGAAGCTATGACACAGCTGGCACATGAAGGTAGTTTTTCCCAGAGGATAAAACCTAGTGCATCACCACTTGGTCTTTTCAAACCAAGCTTCTTGCATCCCTGGTTTGAGAGTGTCAGCGGCAATTGTACACAGTAGCAAAGGAAGCATGTTGCCCAGATCGGACGGATCTATCTGTAATAAGACTGAAAAGATTGAAATGAAGACCCTGTAACATGGAGGATACCAGGTACGCTTTCATTCACACTTTGGCTGAGAACCATTCCCCGTGTTTCAGATTCAGAAAATCTTGTTCTACAGGAGATGGTTGTATTTGGATTGTTCAACTCTTTTAGCCAGTGGTTGGTATTTCACAGCTTGTTAGCTGTGAAATACTTGGCTATCACAATCTGTGCTAGCTAAAATATAGGTTGGTATTTCTCCCAGAAACGTTGTCTGTTCTCAATATCGGAACTAGGTGAGATATCATTCAGATCTTCTCAAATGGTGAGAAGATGAATTTCACTCGACTAGAAGGAAAATTACGGAAGATATGTCATACTGGGGACGGAAGCGGAGAAGAAGTGATCTTTGACTCTTGGAGGGCCACTAACATGACATTTCCTTAGGGGGACCAACTCTTCTGGAGACAGAAGTGCTGTTGACTTGCCCAGGATTTATTTTGGCCACAAGTACTGACCGTAGAAACAGGAAAGCAAGGCTTCATTTTGCTCTCTGGAGTGATCTTGGGCTACATGCTGGCTTAACATGAAAAGCTCCCTGACAAAACTCCACTTCAAACCCACAGATTCAAAATGAATGCTTTGGTGGTGCCAAGAATCTGTTATTCCCAAAAGACAAGAAAACAACATTATTTGTTACTCTAGAAGTCAAAGCATCAGGATTGCCTTTAATCAGCAAACTGTCAAGAATGATAAATAGTTGATATCAAGAAATAATCCTTAGCTGATAGGGGAAAACTTCCTGTCCTTAAAATCATCCTAAATGACTTTATTTTTCTTTCAGATGGTCGTGGTAAGAAGTTGCTTTCTAGTTGCATGCATCAGCTGAGATAATGTGCTATTTTAGTTTTGGCCTATCTAAGAGGCCATTCAGGAGCACTTGCATGCATTCTCTATAGAAAATAGAAAGAAAACCCGTGTCACAAAGGTTGGTTGTGTTTCCTGACAGCTTGTACTACAGTAGTCTCCTCATGGTTTAGATCTCTTCTGTACCCATTGTCTCTTGATCCTCCCGACTTCCCCGCAAGGTACCATTTATTTTGTAAGCGCCCTTTTCAGTAATCAATGCTAATTGTTTTTAATGCATTCTATGCTACATTGCAAAGTTTGGCCCAACCAAGAATTGCATAGAGAATTATACTGCCTTGCCACAATAGGTATTCTTGATGTTTATATCTAGATACAGGTTTCAAATCCTTTTTAGTTGTATACAGTTTTCTGTCTTCCTCCCAACCCAGAATTGCAATTACTTTACCAGTCGTTCATGAATTTCTTCCAGTCCTGTGGACAAAAGAGATGCGGTGAAAAACAGAATGACTCTG
>NW_017729014.1:19717435-19718038 GCF_001723915.1 Gavialis gangeticus
AGCCCAACCAAGAATTGCATAGAGAATTATACTGCCTTGCCACAATAGGTATTCTTGATGTTTATATCTAGATACAGGTTTCAAATCCTTTTTAGTTGTATACAGTTTTCTGTCTTCCTCCCAACCCAGAATTGCAATTACTTTACCAGTCGTTCATGAATTTCTTCCAGTCCTGTGGACAAAAGAGATGCGGTGAAAAACAGAATGACTCTGAAAGATGATAAATGGATGAGGAGGCTACAATTTCAGACCTTTTACTCTCCAAAAAGTATTAGGATTTGAAACAGATTCCCTGGCCAGACGCTACTGCTAACATCTGGTAGCTGCCGTTGTGTTCCTGGGATCTGATTGCATACTGGAATGTAACATGACTCAAAAATTGTGGTTTTGTAGAATTTATGCAACAGAAGCAAATCCCTTCCCAAGGTGACGTGCGCGTTGGTTGGCAGCACCCTTTTGTTGACTGATTAGTTTGACAAATAGACAAGTCTCTCCAATATCACTCCTTTCAAGTAGATATTTGGATAGTTAATGTTCTGTAAACACGTTGACTTTTATCACAGTGGTTTTTCTGAGTTGGCTGATTGGGGGGGGGGGGGGGGG
>NW_017729014.1:19718052-19720329 GCF_001723915.1 Gavialis gangeticus
GGGAACATAAACTCCTAGACTGTTTTGCTCTTCTTTACAAAGTCTCTGAATCCCCAAACAATACCACGGCTAAAAAATGCTATGAGAGCCTGGAAATATCAAAATGTATTTGTTAAACTACTCGTAGTATATCTATGTGTTCTGAGGTTCTCCTGGTCACAACTGATATAGGGTTTTACTATTAACTTCCAAATAGAAGAGCAGAAAAGGTTCTTTGGGTAAATCTGATACCTTTTATATAAGACCAACTAAAATAGCTGGAAAAATTCTTCATTGCAAGCTTTCAGGTACAAATACCCTTCGTCAGGCTGAGGAAGCATCTGCAGTTGCAACTCTTCCTCAGCCTGATGAAGGGTACTTGTATTAGAAAGCTTGCAAAGGAGAATTTTTCCAACTATTTTGAGTTGGTCTAATAAAAAAAGATACCAGACTTACCCGAAGAACCTTGTCTGCCTTTGTCCTTGGACCAACACGGCTACAACCTACGCCCCTTCTACATACAAGGCACTCGATTGCAGATGAGTTAAGGAACTGAATCATTAGAGCGGTAGTTTGCGTGACGCTTTCTTCCAAGCAATGGAGAAACCTTAGTAAATAGAATAAAGCAGATACTATCTGAACTACCAGGTGGCACAAAAAATAAAGATGCTTGGAGTGGTGGTTGGTTGTTTGTATGCAAAGCGTTACAAGACATCATAGAAACAGTTTGTAACGTAGCTTATTCTAATATAACGGGGCTTGGGTATGTTTAACGTCTCTTCTGGACTTACCGTCCAAGATGTCTGTATGTTGGGGTTAACTGTCACGTATACAGTGACCCTTACAACTCTCCCTGCAGTAGGGGTGGTTTGAGTTGCAGGTAAAATGTACCCTCCTTAAGAGGACTGCATTTCCTAATAGCAATTTCCCCTTCTGCATCCCCCTGTCCCCCTTCTTCCTCAATGGCCTATAACCTCCTTAACTACAGCTTTTCATCCTGCACAGCCTCGTCTCATTTGTCACATCTTAACGTACAAACTGATCTGGAAGGGATAGGTGATCTTCCCGTCAGGGTCTACCCTGAAGTCTGATACCTTCCACCTCAGCTTTCAAAATCTACTGTATGTTCCTTCACTCACTGGTTCTTGTGATATGCTGTGCCCATTTTATTCTCTGCCCTCTTATCTTGCTCAAGGTATCAGGTGTCTGTAAAGGTCCACAAGCTCTTGATTGTCACTTCCTCCATATTCTAGTACTGCACCAAATATTTTCCTTTGCACTTTGTTTAAAACGTTTTGCAGTCTTTTTTCCATTTGCATTTGTCAGAGTCCAGGATTCGTATCTGTATAGAAGGAAACATAGAACAGTTGTACTACAAAGCTGGATTTTAAGGTTTCATGAGATTTTTCCGTGATGCTATTATCCAGGCTCAACAGGCATATATTTGCACTGTAGATTCTTGCCTTAATTTCTTCAGTTCTTCTAGTAGAGACATTTTGTTAGATGTTCACATCATAGCTGGTATATTTTTAATTTTAGGTACAAAAGGATGACTTGAACTGCAAAAGTTCATGCAATTTTTCACCTCTTAGCATTGCATCTGTTAGAAGTAGATTTGTGCCCAGAGGTGGGACTTGGAAGGTAAGTAGTATATTCTTCTGCTGCCCAACTTATTCCTGTTCAGGGCTTCAGGCTCTGGGGCTGTCAGGCTGCCACCTGTCATCCAGTATTAAAAGAGGCAAACTTCTTTAATAACAAATTAATCTAAGATTCAGAGATTTATTTAATGTTCTTTAGTAAATCTTGCCACTGAAACTGGGCATGTCAGCGTTCATGAATATAAATTCCCAGTTTTAGGTATTTCAGCAAATATGCCGAAATGTTTGCTCCATTCTTTCCAGCTCCAGCCCATATTAGTTCCAGTAATAATGTGAGTGCTGGAGATGAGCTGTCAAAGTGAATCACATGGCATTACCAGGGCACTATGATCATCTGGAGGACAGACTCATCAAGCAGTGTTCCCTTGCCCCTGCTCCGCCTCTGAAAGCTTGTGTCCAATGACCTCTTCAGTGTAGGAGGTCTTAATTTTAAAATTCTCACGCGTTGCTGCTTACCAGCAGATTATTTCCACATGTTGGATTCTCCAAGGGATTTTAGATGCTCAGTATTAGTCTATACAAATAGTAACTGCAAAATAATTTAGAAGTACTGGGGTCGGGATTGGATTGGAAACTGGCTGAGGAACATAGTTGCTGTTCCAAAATGCTGATTTTTTTTTTTTTTTTTTTTTTTTTTTTT
>NW_017729014.1:19720390-19723471 GCF_001723915.1 Gavialis gangeticus
TTTTTTTTTTTTTTTTTTTTTTTTTTTCCTATCCCCCTTGCAAATACAGGATGTTTGTGCAGTCCTTTATGGTATCACTCAAATACTGTGATTGCATCTGATATGAACCCTGTATTACAGGAGAGTTATTTTGATAGTTTGTCTTAATTGCTCAGATTGAACTGTTTTTCCTTCCCAGTGAGCGAACCTGAACTAGAGTAACATAAGTGTTTATAATAATATCGTTTATGTGACTGCGGGGCCTTTGGGGCCATTAAAACTATGTCTTGGTAAATATACTGCATGGCTTCACCATTTTTCTCAAAATGATGAAAGTAAAACTGACACTTCACCCTTTTGCAGGAGCTGTGACTTTATAGAAAGATCAAGATGCTTTTACTGGATTCTTAGTGCTGGGTTTATTACTTAGCCCCGTATTTAAATATGGGGGCATCTGTCAGCCAGCATTTGAGACTTTTCTGTTGGACATAAATCAGGAATAGCCAAGCTAGTGCACTTAATTAACATCAATCCTATATCTTCAGTGGCTGAACCTAACATTTCAGGACCAAAGGACCAGAAACTATCTTGCTTATAGGCACACTGTTCTTTCAACCTACTGAAATATTTAAAAAATGTAGTGAGCTTATGGACTAGCAATAAAATGTGTTTGTGCATTATACAAAAAGCAGCTGGATTAGTGGCAAAGTTGAGGGATGTTTGTATTGTTTACTCAAGAACATGCTCCATACCCAAGAGTTCACTACTTTAATAGCTAACTGTTACCCTGGAGCTCTTTATTGCATCTTAATTTTATGCTGCTCAGATTACCAAGACAATTACCTGTTTCAAAGGAAGCAAAAAAAGGTACGTTTCATTTCCAGTGAAAACAGCTGTAGTTCTCCAGAAATGTAAAATATATCTTTGTCCTGGCTGCTTTATAGGCCCTGCTTATAAATGTTTTATGAAAGCTTTGGAGCAGACGGAAGTCTTTCCAGTACATTACCCTGATTTTTAATTTTTTTTTATATGGGCATACAGTATTTGGAATAATCAATTTACACAATTTCCTACTTTTTTTTTTTTTTTATAGGCGTAAATCCTACCAACTTATAACTAGATCATTTGGGTTAGATAGAACTGATAGACTGGTGTGGATTGACTAAGCTGAAATGGGTACTCTTAGACTTTCTGGTTTTGCCAGTTTAGGGGTAGGATAACTCTTGAGCTGAATGCTCTGGTTATTACGAGAACCATGATCTATCCTGCTGGTATTGAGGATCCAAGCTCTCTTCCCACTGTGTGGTTTTTTAAAATGCCTTCAGTTTCCTGCTGGTCAGTAAGCTTGGCGCGCTAAATTTTGTTCCGGAGCAGCATGAGCCTCTATCTCGGACTGTTAGTAGAAGCTGCAGCGTGGGAAGCATCCATAGCAAGTGGAGAAACAAATCTACAAGCCCTTTTCCTCCCACTGAGAATCCATCTACTTTTCTTTCCTTATATTCTCCTGTTTGTGCTTAAAGTGGAGGGAGCTGATATGATAGGATGGGCATGAAACCGCTCTTAAGAGTACTTGACATCAGTTTCTACTTGATGGTATTGTATCAATTCATATCTAGCTACAAGAGAAAGTGGTAATTAGGTGGAAATCTAATGGAATCATTGCATTGTTGTCAGTTTGCTTGTTTGTTTCCAGAATCCTATTAGTGCTAATAACAGCCTCTGATTTAGTCTTTTTTCAATCAAAACTTGACATGCTTTCCACTCGCATATGGCATGAGGTCTTGCATTTGCTACGTTAGCTTAGCTGACTTGTTTTCTTACTTAGCAAGTTGAGAAATTTGGAAGCGGCAGGAAGTTGTAATGCAGGAAAATCTAGTAGCGGCACAATGTCAGGATGCTGAGTGTGCAGTCCCACATTGAAGTCCCAACTGTCTGGGATATCTTAAAACATCCTCGAATAAGTGCAGTTTGAATTTAGAAAATAAACCAGAGGATAACTGATTAACAAAATGGGTCTCTATACTGTAGCGGATCCCTCCCCGCCACATATTGCAAATAACAGAACTGACTGCAGTGTGCTACATCACCAAAAGCCTTTATAGACTTAGTTTGCTTTGTTGGTGCACACAAAGTCATTTTGGGGGGTTGTTACATCACCTTGATTTAGGGCCACCAGAAACAAATATTCTGGCTGTGAGAACCGGCCAAAAAGTATAATATGGCTTTAATATTAAAGGAGCAATTGGGAAACAAAAGAGTAATTTTGCACTGCTGTTGCTGTTGGCACTAAATCTGGTGCGTTTCATGCATTTTTCTATCAGAGGCTCAAAACTGAAATCCCAGATGTAATGGAGGCCTTTGGAAAGTGAAATATCCATTATGGATCTGAAAGGGTATAAGCAAAAAGTTTCCAAGTGCTATATATCACCAGACTCTTTTTTTTCTTATTTGAATATAAGAATAACTTCTGTAAACTGTCTTTAGGTTGTGAACTCTAAAAACCCACATGCAGCCTCAATGCAGAGGGCTTCTCCCTCTCTCATTAATTTTTTTTCCTTGAGTCTACCTAGTCTCAAGTCACACGCTTGCCAAATTAGTTGGGTATTGGCTTTCCTGGGTGCAGCTAATGCTGGATTACAAGCCAGTGTAGTGCTACAGGTGAGGCAAATTTTAGTCCAGTGTAGTGAATTATTTCTTCTACTTGTACTCTTAGTGTCAGGAGTGGTTATGGCCTTAAAAACACCCCTCTGCCCCTATCAAACCCCACAACCTTAGGTTTGGAATCACATCTGGGATATTTTCACAAGCAAGAAAAAACATTTATAGCTTTATGGTATGGTACAGGTAAGCAGATTTTGCTCCTAAGTTAATAACATTAATTTTCTCAAGCTGATGCTACATATTCAACAGGAGAAGATTCTGATACAGGGAGCTGAAATGAAAAACAGACAAACCTGGTCAGTAGTTTTATAGAAAAAAAGTAGCGCCATCAAAACCAAACTTGCTGTGTGCTTTGAAAAAAATCTGTTCCTTTATTCTCTGCTTTCTAGCTGAGAGGAGTTTGTAGCGTCTTTGGGATGCTTTAAAAAAAAAAAAAAAAAA
>NW_017729014.1:19723550-19747648 GCF_001723915.1 Gavialis gangeticus
AAAAAAAAAAAAAGCCCCTTCGTAATTCAGTAACAGCCCTGATAGCTAATTGGTAGGCCTATGCAAAGCGGCTAGTATTCGATTCAGATTCGGGGGACAGGGATTTGATTCGGTGATTCGAATCACTGTCCCGAATCATTTCGGCCGAATCAGGTTGGCCCATCCCTTCGTCTTCATCTTTTTTGAGGATTTGGAGAGCTTCAAATTGATTTGGACTTTTTTATTAGTCTCCTAATTCGATTTGGATTTGGAGATTTGGCCCCCAAATTGGGCTGAATCTCGTCTGAATCGAATTGGCACCCAAAGCTTTGCACAGCCCTACTAATTGGTATATGGAAGGAATTGGATAAATAGGCACAACAGAATCCCACTAAACCAAAGATGAACTCGGGATGGATAGGCTGGATGCATCATCAGGCTGACTTCAGCATGGAAAGTATGTGTGAAATTTATCACGTGCTTAAATCTTCATGCACGTCGGGTTGAGCAAATAAAAGAATGCCTCCATGTAGACAAATGCATTTCCATTCCTCTTCTGCGTTTGGGTAATCTATGATTCCACCCCAGCTACTAGGGATGGGAGGTTTTTCTCCTTACTGCCTAAGATTTCCCACAGTGGCACGCCTAAAGAAAGTAGGGAGTTGGGGTGGGCCTGGCAGCTTATGGGGTTTTAATACAGCTTTCATGGGAACTGTCCAGAAGAAAGAGTGCCAGTAAGCCAGCTGCATTTTGGATCAGAAAATGGCATTGGACACGAGAATGTTTGGCAAATGTTGCGTCTTTCCATGGTGGAAACTAAAAGCTTCAAAAGCTGCCACAAAGGGGAATTGCCATTTTCCAGAAACATCTAGAAACAGACCTTTCCCTGTGCATGTGATAATAAGGGTCTTAAACCTTCAGATCCATCCTCTTTCTCGGACTGATTAAATGAGATGGCTGACACTCGGATTGCCTGGGGCCCAAGAAGCATCCACAATGGGTGGCTTTGAATACTCCATATTTAGGAAAGTAACATTCTGTCTTTCAAGAAAGCAACAGCCCGAATAAGCCATGATTATAATTTGGGGGTTTGTTCAGTGGCTTGCCAAGCATGCTGCCTTACTGCCGAATAAGCACATATGTTACGATAAAATATTTAGATGGAAGAAATCTTATACCGTGGGTGGGCAGACACCTTCCCCCTTCCCACCCAAAGTGAGAGCTGCTCTCACATTAATATTTTCATCACCTTGCCAAAACATATCAGGCTGCCAATCTATCTCAAATCGGTGTCTGGGTGAAAACAGCTTCAGATGCTTCTTGGTTAGATGTAATCGTATTTATGATGTAATCTTACTCATTTTGCAGTGTGAGAGCCAAATCCTATTCCTGGATTCAAATGTAAGAACCCTTATACAGTAAACAGTTTGGGTCTGTCTGTCTTTGAGGATGAAACGCTACGCTAGAATGATCTGGGATGGGTGGCATTTTGTTCTGTCTTCATATAACAGTTACCATGCTGGCGTTCCTGGCCCATGACTTAAGACTGCGATGATACAAACTGCTTGGAGTACAATACTGCATGGGAATAAGGGGAGCAACTGTTAAGTGTGAGGACAGTCGGGAGTGACCCAGGGAGCACCCTTGTTATAGGTTAATTTCTAAATTGATGTGTTTGGAGATTTTCAGCCTGGGCTGTAGTCTCCTTCCAGCTTGAATGCACGCTGCAAAAAAGGCTGCTCAGACATGGCAATTGTGCTCCCAAAATAAAACCAAGTGTTTATGGTTATGCAATTAGAAGCACAATGTTTATCCTATACAGTCTTCTCCCCTAGAAAATGGGATGTGTTATTGAATGGAGGCTCTGGTTATAATTAAACAGCTTCCCATCCCCCCCTTTCTCTTTCTTAGGGAATCCACTATCCGAGCTTTGGACCTCTAGGTGTCTAGGTCTTTTGGTGAGCTGCTGTGGTGGGTAATGCTCCTGTCCCTCCAGTCATTCATCCTTTATCTTTGAAATATCTCTAGCCTACAACCAGAGGCCCACTTTTTTTTTTTAATCCTGACTTTTATCTATTCTTTCTATATGAAGGGAAAAATCATGGATTTATTGCTGTGGTCTGTTTTACCACTTCGTCAGAATATTCTTCTTGCAGCCACAAAAATGAATTTGGACAAAAATCTAATTGAAACCAGACTAGTATTAGAGAATACGTTGGGGTTTTTTTTTTTTTTTCTATTAACAAAACCCCAGTTTAAAGTCCCATGCTTTTCTTGACTGTTCTTTCGCACAAGGCTCTCTTGTTAGCAGCTAAAATGGGGATAGCTACTTGTATAGCAGAAGCAGTAAGCTTATTTAGACATGAAAAGCAGGTAATTGCTAGCTGTATGACTGAACAGGCTTTGTTTCCCTAGGTGCGGCAGTCGTAGCAAGGAAGCAGTGGAAACAGAGTTTTAACAGTTGTAAAGAGTTTTAAATGTGTAACACATGTGTAGCCTTAAATATTATATACAGTTCACAGTTGTTGGTTCAGGGCCTTCAAAAATACTTAATAGTAAATAAAGGGAAATTTAATATTTTTGCGTTTTACAGGGTGATTGGTGTTGAACCCTCAGGTGTGTTAAAACTAAATATGTTAAAACTTTCCATATTTGCACAATAGGAAACGCGTTAACATGAAGTTGTAGTATTCCTAATAATTTTAGCCTGGACTACTTCTTACGTGCAGGTTGTCAGTGGTACCAAATTGTGCTAAAGAAGAAATTCAGCTTGATTGTTAACATGCAAACTGTTTTATTACATTGGGAGGAGTGTTTGGCTATACGGTTGTAAAGTCTTGGCTTGCCCATAAGAAGAGGTGAAGGCAGAGGAGATGGCGTAAGTTCAGCTTTAACTTTATTAGTGAATGTCAAAAAGGGAATTTACATAGTTGAAGAGGTAGAATGAAATATAGAGTGTGTTTACATGTGCATTTAAGCAAGCTTAAATTTAAGCTAATGCGCATCAATGCACATTAAGTAGGTTTAGGCAGGGATCTGTACATGCAGGTGTTAAAGTGCATTAATGCTGCGTGGGTGGACTGACTTGGGACTAAAGTTAGTGTAACAAGTCAATCCACACTCAGCGTTAATGTAGTATAGAAACTGATTTAGGACTAAAATTAGTCCCAAGTCAATCCACACACACAGCATTAATGCACTTCAACACTTTGACACGTGTTAATGCGCTTTAACTATTTGCACCTCAATTTGATACCTGCACTTGTAGGTATCAAATTTAGGCACAAATAGCCTAAATTCACCATTTTTACTGTGCATTAAGGGCGCACACATGTAAATGTGTGCCCTTAATAAGCATTAACTTAGGCTAACGCGTATCAAAGCGTCATGTGTAGATGTGCCCATAGAGACCTGGATAAGGGTGGCTACATAGTACAGGCTGGGAAGGGGGAGGACGCAACTAAATTACATACTAGGGGTGTAGCCTACTTGGCCCAGGGGTGACTTGGGGGTAGGGGAAATGGGGGCAGGATGCTTACAAAGGAGGGGATGAGGGAGAGTCTAGGTCTAAGAGTTCACAACCCATTGGAGGGGGGTGTTCAGACATTCCCCTCTGGATCACTTTATCAGCGCCAACTTTATCAGCCTAGGTGTCCTGCATTTTATCATAGTCCTTGTTCTTGGTGACAGACTGGGTGCTATCTTATCAGCTGTGCTATACACTTGTATCTTGCATTGCAAGGAACAGGGTTGTGTTCCTGTGAACTCCATAATAGTTTAGTTGTGGGAGGAAACTTGGTGTGCTTTTAATCCTGTATGAGCCCTAAATAAATGTAGGTGCTTTGTAAATAAGATGCTAAAAAGGCATGGTGAAACTGGAGAAGACCTTTTAAAATAAAAGTACAGCTCCTCAAAAAACGATTCTTCTTTCCGCAGGTCTGAGTTTCACTAGTGTAGCACTGCTACACTTCAGTGAACCGATGCTGAAGCCTTTCATATAACACTTGATCAGAAAAAGATACTGCAAATAGACTTCTATTGCATGATCTGGTCCACACAAAAACAAGGGTTCTCTTTTTTTAGCTTCTCACTGAAATAAATCGTGTGTGTGTGTGTTCCACTGTATTTAAAATAAAACTATTTATCCCCATGTCCTTCCAGTTAGAGCTGAGATGGTTTCTATCTGTAGAACAAATGTATTTGAGAAGTGCACAGATGGCTGGTTGAGCTCTTGGTTTTAAGTCTCTTCTGATAAATAACAAAGGTGTTTAGAGAGGCAAGTAGTAGATGCAGCATATGGTATATGGAGAGATTGTATTGAACCTTTCTTTTGTAATAATAAATACAGCCTAGTAATCTACCTGGAGAGGCTGTGCTCATTCCCGTGGGATAATTAAGAGGAAGCATTCTCAGTGGGTCTGTTGTAAACAATGGAGAAAAGAAGTCTTCCTTGAATGAGACTTTACTCTAAGCCCGTTGGTAGCTTAGGTATTTACAGTTATGATCTGAGCACAAGTTGACTGAAAACCCATGAACCAAGCAGTTGCTAGAGCATGAAACTAGATCTGCAAGTCTGGTTTTATTTTGCTAAAACTGGAGGTCAGCAACATGGCGGCTGATAGATTCATCAGAATCATACCTTGCTACTCTGTCCTTTGCTTGGTGAAAGGAAGGAAGGCTGACTTCATAATCTTCATGCAAGATAGCACTACTGTTGTAAAGTAAGTTGCTAATGCAGTGTCATCTCCTGCTGTAAGAATCTAGCATAGACATTCACGATAAAGAACTTGTTGGGAATTTGATATTTTCAGCCTGTGTTTTCTCAGCTCGGTTTGCTACAGAGCTGAATGTGTTGTCATATTTCAGTTCAAATGTCCGTGTTAAATTTTCACAGTAAAACCCCTTAATGGGAAGGTCTCTTTGCTGCCTTTACTTCAAGCAACTGGCAAATATATTGCTGACACCATACAGCAGGCTTGTCCACATTGTGCTTTAAACATCATTTTGAGCAAATATTTTGCATGTTAGGGTCAAGGCTACCTTTTGCTGGAAGAGCCTAAGTTGGTAGCTTTATGGAAGGTGAGGGTCAAATCCTACTGCTATTCCTGCATTAGGGTACAGTAAAATTTCTTTCTTCTAAGATCCAGAATACCTTTGTTTTTATTATGGTGATACTACCAAGTATATATCATGCGTGAGAAAAACACAGCTTGGAATACCCAAAAGCTTGCAAGGAAAGACGCTTTTTGGCCACCATTCAGTTGGTCTAATAAAAGATAGCGCCTCTACCACAAGAGTTTTGTTTAATCAGTTCTGACACATGTAGCACGCTACCTTTGTGTACCTTGACTTAAATAGCACCTTTATTTTTTCTTGAAGAGTATCGGCTTCCACCCAATTCTTTTTTTTTAAACCCTTGTAATCTTCTGCTTGGATTTTTCTCAGGAACAAGGTGGTATCAGAAGCAAACGCTGATTGCTTTTGTTGTGGTTCCAGTGTCAGGTTCAGAAGAATTTTCCAGGTAATTTTAATTGCCACCTGTAATTGCACAGCGTTTTGCAAGCTGGAGTACTGCATCCAGTTCAGGCACCACACTTCAGGAAGGATGTGGAGAAGCTTGAGAGAGTCCAAAGAAGGGCTACACGTATGGCTAGAGGCATGGAGAACAGGCCATACGATGAGAGGCTGAGGCATGAGTCTGTTCAGCCTGGAGGAGAGAAGTCTCAGGGGGGACTTGGTGGCAACCTATCAATATATAAAGGGTGCATATCGGGGACTGGCAGAACGTCTTTTCGCCAGGGCTCACCAAGGGAAGGCTAGGACTAATGGTCATAAATTGCTAGAAGACCGCTTTAGATTAGACATAAGGAAAAACTTCTTTACAACTTGAGTGTCCAGGGTCTGGAACAGACTCCCCCAGAAGTGGTACAATCACCTACTCTGGATATCTTCAAAAAACACCTGGATGCTCACCTTGCTGGGGTCAAAGAGTCTTTCCTGCCCAAGCACAGGGGGCTGGACCTGATGATCTTGGGAGGGTCCCTTCCATCTGCTAACATCTATGCAGCTATAAGTTGTTATAGCAGCTCCCTTTCAAGGAACTACCATTGTTCAAAGGCTTGCAGGCCAGTGTAGGCGGAGCCCAGGTCTAGAATTAGGGCTCTTTTGTGATGGCAGATGACACTGCTGAAGTTAGGATAGATGGGAGGGTCATATAAGCCTGAACCTAGGCTGTGCATTAAGCTGTGAAGTACAGTACCTTTGGCCAAGTATTTCTTCCTGCGTGCAGGGATTCAGTTAGTAAAAATGCATCTGTACAGCCAGTGGATCTCAATAGAATCAATGTACAGAGAAGACAATGGATACTTAAGTTCTCTTTTACTCTGAAATCATGTAAGTTTTTACTATTTCTGCTTTGCCATTCAAATACGTGCAAACTGCCCACCTGAAAAGAAATCGTTCCCAATCTCCTTCCCACTCAGTAGTTCTTCAGGCACACCTCTCGAACATGTGCTATGCAAATATTCCTAACTTTGCTTTCAAACACCTTGCAGCAGGTATTTCACAACAGTTACTTTACTATTGCTGATTCCTTTAATCCGTAATCTTTGAGCTTTTGTGTTCCTAAAGCACCATCTCCTGGAAGCTTCTAACTGAATGAGGCTCCATTCTCATTTGATTTGCTGTCTAGTTCTACCTTCCACGACTGGAAAAAAGGTTGAAAAAATACTCCAAGTATCTACTAAAAGTGCAGAAATGATAAGGCCAATAAGAACCCCTACCTCGTTTTAAACACCCCAACTTTTTGGTACCTGTCCTAATGATTTTGAACATTTTGAGACTGGCAAGGTGTAGTGCAGAACTTTATACAGTAAAATTGCCAAAGATTTGACTTGCAAGGGCTCACAACAGTTCTCTAGTTTAATGCATTCAAATCGAGACCAGATGAGAACTGAGACATGTCCTATTTAGTACATAGAAAGCACCCACCAACACTGATAATGTTTCCATATGCAGCAAGACATTTTCTTTATACATTTGCGTAACAGAGAAAGTATATGGGCTTCCCCTGTGTTTTGAATTGCCCTGTCAATCTGATTTGCTATAACTGTTCAATTTTTTGACAGGGGAGTGTAAAGGCACTGCTTGTCTAAACCGATTGTGAACTAGTAAAACTATCCTAAAGAAAAAGTACAGGGACTATTATTGGTGAACTTGGGAATGGGGGAGCAGGGACTGAAATGGTTCCTGAATGAACAAAGAGGGTTTTTTGTTGTTGCTGGTTTTTTTTTTACATGGGAAGCAACTGTAAAAGCACTGTCTGGATTTGCATCAAGACATATATGCTGACCTTTAGGTCTGAGGATACAAATTAAGCTGTCTGGATACAGACCCTGAACAACTCTCGGGAATACTGGTCATGTTAGCCTGGTGTTTTGGAAAGTTGTTGCTGGGCTGGCTGACTTGTTGGCCAAGTGATTTTTTGGGACTTGGATAAAGGAGGCCCTTACTGCTCTGCTGCAAGCTGCAGTTTTAACTTTATTCTGCTGCAGTACCAGCACCAGGGTTGAATAGACGCAGACATTTGCTTTAAATGAATGCATTTGACGTGGAACTGATCAGTTAACATTTTCATTCTTATTTCACTAAGAAGCCAAAGTGCCTGGGGCTCAAATAGTCTGTTTTTAGAATAAACTGTAAGAAACAATATAGCAGAATCTCATTAAGGTTCACTGTGGGTTTATTCACAAACCCAAACTGTTGTCTGACTTTGCATAACTTGCTCACTGTTTCATGGCATATGGAAGTTTCTTATCTAGAGGAATTTATCTGTTCAACAGGGGTTTTATAGCCGGGACAGCACCATGTTACAAGATTACTGTTGCTATCGCAATTGGATAAGTCATAAAATATTTCATGGGTGTCTTTGTAAGTAGCCTTTATTTTTGGCAAAATACATCTGATGTAGAATTATCCCTGACTCTCAGTACCGTTTGTTAACTTTTTATAGTTAAATGTGAATTAACAAAGTGCTTCCTAGTGACTGGAGCGGAACAGATGTTGCGGTATTCGAAACAGGTTCTTTCCCTAATTGGACAGAACGCATAGGTTCAATCCTGGGGAAGACTTCTGATAGATTGGCATGGCAATAGCATCCTGATTGAATAAATTTATACCCTTCTGTTCTAGAAACCTTGAGCATGAGACCTTCATCTCCCTACCTTCCAAAACGCATTCTCTCCCTCCTCCCATAAGCAGTGTCATTTCCCGTTTGAATTCATGAGACATGGTCTTTCTGAGACACAGCATTGGATTTTAATCTGAGTTCTTTGTATGGCAGCAAAAGTATGTGCCACCACTAGGGCAAGAGTTGAGTTTGAAAGAACTGGTGCACCTGAAGAACTGCTTTAAACATTAGTGGCGACAGATATCATCTAAATGTTGGGAGATTGGCTACATGGGCATGTTAATACAGACCTACAAAGAGATGGATGGTGACATTACAATGAGTAATCTCAAACAATTACATTTGGTTGGGTTTGAACATGTTGAGCATCAGAACTTGTGCCAATGTTAGCAAATGCCGAGGCATGTCCTGCCCCTTGGACTTCACCTAAACCTGAAACCACAAAAGAACAAGCAACACTTGCCACGCGGGAACGAGGGACTAAAACACGTGTCTCGAGCTGGTGGCGTTGCCTTTTGGGCGACACCCAAGATGTAATTGTTTGGGACTGGCATAGAAAGTACTTTTTTTTTTTTTTTTCCATCTCTTGCCCTTGTAGGTGGGGCATATAAGAACATGCATCTCAACTGCTTCGCATCTAAAAGATGAGTCTGACTTAGGTGTGCCTCGCATGCCAGAATGAAACATTGATGTCTTCTTCTCTGATTCGTTGTCTCCTGTCTCTTCTTGTACGTTTCCTGTCTCCCAAAAATGACGTGGATGCTTAACATTTTTTTTGTTGACATGTTTGGGCATCTGGGATCTCTTTTACGTTTAGGCTTTTGCATGAAGGTACAGTTGAGGGTTAGCCCTTGATGTGGTCCATGATGCGACCCTGTGGGGTTGTGAAGAGATCCTAGGTTTTCCTGTGATCCCAATGCACTGTGACAGCGAGGCAGCCCATCAGGAAAGGAGATCAGGCAAAGCTTAGGTTGGTGGCTGAGAGATGGGACGACAGCAGAAAACTTGAGCCATTCCAGTCAAAGCGTTCAGCATCCAACTACTGGTTTTCTTACCTATTATTTGTTGATGGTGTTTTTTTAAATATCCAGGGAAAATGTATTTTCCAAATGAAAAATAGGATTAGCATTTAAAGGGATAAGAAAAATACTTGATTTACCCTTTTTTAGGAAGGGTCTTCTTCAGTGGGGGAGTTGATAATCAGTTAGCCAGACGTTATGGAAAGTTCCCCGTTTTCTTTTGAGTTGGTCGTCTTAGCATTGGTGATACCTTTATGTGTTGTTTCATTTCTGTTTCAAAGGAAAAAGGGTGTGCACTGTGACTCAGCCATACCGCAAAACCTGTAAGCAGTATTAATCCTTGCAGGCTACTCAGTATTGTGTAGTGTTTTGTTAGCTTAACGTCTTGTACTTCACCCGTAGAAAAGGGAAAGAAAAAAAAAAAAAAGGAAACATCCTCATTTTTCTCCTGAGTTATGTAGGAGCCTCACTCTTAATTCTTGATTGCAGGGGAAGTGTGGGAGCTTGAAGCTGTGGTGACTGAATACATTTGGAATGTAATTGTTGCATCTGGAGAAGGGGAAAGGATCCTTATTTTTATCTTGACTGCCCATTTATATTCTAAGACGTAGAATATGAGCCTGTGAACCTAGCTGGTAGTCATCCTGCCCTTGGTAGGGGGAGAGGATCAAAATTGCCCTGTTCTGAATTTTATTTAAAAACTGAATGAAATAAAATGAATAAAAATAAAACCAAAGTCATCTAAAAGTTTTGATTAAAAAATTTATTTTAAGCTCTCTCTGGGTTGACATTGGCCCCTGCTTTGCTTTGTATATCCTGGTGGTTTTTGGCTCTGCAGCTCTGAAACAGTGACTTTGCAGCTGGAAATCTTAGCAATTGATGTGTGCGAGCCAGAAAAAATTTATATTGGAGATTCGCCAAAGCAGCTGTCCCGTTGATATCCTGCAGCACAAATGTGAGGACTGCTGTTTTTCAGGCTATAGTCTATACAGTCATTTCCCTTCTGTGTGTTCTTCTCCCAATAATTCCCGTCACCTCTGCTGTTTCTCCTTCAGAGCAGCAAATGTCACCGCCCCAATGGGCAGAGCTGATCTGCTTTCCCACTGTTCTTGCCAGAAAGTTACATGCACACTTATGGTGCAGGGGTGATGCTGATTAAGCAAGCTGGCTTTCCCGTCTTTGGGAAGAAGAGCAACGACTATGATCAAGAAACCCTTGAGAAACGTCTTCACAGCAGCACCACTGACATGTAGAGCTGATCAGGTTGCTTAGAAGCAGAGGATTTTTAAGGGCATCTGAAGCACGATTTAAGATTTGCAGACCAGTCATTTAGGGGGTGTAGGGTAGGAATTAGCTAGAATAAAAAGTGGTGGGAATATTTAGCATACCTTGCAATGAAACAGATGTATGAATGGTAGTTAGCATCTACCTAATGATATGCTGGCTGTCTATGCCTACTGCTGCCCTCCTAGGAATATATAGTAGCAACAATTGCCCAGGGCCCTTTTAAAGTACACGTGTTGCAGCAAATGCCATAACTGTATCAAACAATCTTTCTATTATCTAATTTTGTTGGTAGCATTAAAAGAGAATTTAGTCTTCAGTTAAGTCAACCTCCTTCTTACACAACCCTTGAGAGAGGTTTTTGGGAGTGAAAGTGGTGGGGAAAATGAAGACTCTTTTCCTTTCCTTTTTTGTTTTTTAAAGGTATGACTGTTTTGTGACTTGGCTTCTTTTGCAGCCAGTTACATGCGGCTAATCAGCCTGGGGGTAGGGAAATACATTCTGAGGCTGAGAACCAAATTACTTTAATGCTCTGTGATTTATTATAGGCACCCTGGTTTTTCATCAGTCTAATGCAATGTCTGGCGTATATTCAGAAAAAACTTTAAATGATCCATCTGGCTTTACCATCCCCATGATTAAAAGCCCAGGTTCTGGGTCGCCTTTGAGATGGAGGTAACTTAGTCTCAGCATACCTTTTAACAGACTGCGGCTTTGCAACTCCCCCTGCTTATCTTGGGCTTCTACCTGAAGGAGGATATCTCTTTGACCAGGGTGCAAGGATAAGCATCCTAAGTCAGTGGAACTCCGTGGAGTAATGGAGGTTGGTTAATTATACCCCAAGGTCTGAGTAGACTCTGCAAGAGGTAGGGCTTTAGCCATTGCCCACTGGCTAAAGTACTGGGGTAGGAACATTTGCTTGCTTTTGCATGGCAGTCAGTAATTTATATATACACATGCATGTAATATTCGCCAAAAGCATAGCCTTCTTGCAGGTCTGCATTCTGAGCGGCTCAAAGGCAGATAACACAGATCTCTTCACCTGACTACCACTAGTACTCCCAATTGCAACAGCTAAGAAATTTGGAAACGTGGTTGAGAAGCAACACGCTGCAACTTTTCCAATGCCTGCTCATCCTAACATGCACCCACCACTGACAGACTACTGGCAGCTATGGGAAGAATGATTAAGGTCCATTTGACCCACCCTCCATATTAACAATAGGGGTCCATCTCGCAGCCAGTGTATTTAATTTCCTGCTTAACAGGGAAGCCCAGAAGGTGACTACAAACAAAGTTTGAAAAGATCCACATCTGTCACATATAGGAATGCACACGTGATTAGCGGCTGAAAAGCAAATGGGATATTGGAAGTAAAAGCTAAAAATATTTATGGCAAATAAAAATGTCAGGCTACACATTTTAGTCTGCTTGGCAGTAAATCTTTGGCAGCAAAATTTCCATTTCAGTTGCGTATGGGATCGTTTGCTGAATGCCCTCCTAAGCATCTCTGCATTTACTCTTAGTTCACCGCTGCTGGCACTGCACTTGTGCTGTCGCTACCCAGTGCTGCTCTTGCTGCTACTGCATTAAGATATGACACATTCAGGTGCTGTTGAGAACTGCAGCACAGCCACAGCTGCTTTGTTCTTCCCTGCTGAAATGATCCTATGGGCAATCAGCCGCATTCAAAAGGCAAATCCAATGCGATCAGCATGAAGGTTTTAGGGCTCAGATGACTGAGAATTGTTCAGTGTGATGTAAATGGCCCATAATCCAGCCACATCACCAGGATTCTTTGTGGACTTGAAAATGATGGAATTCTACTTATTGGCAGATTTAACACGGCTGATAAGGCTGTGAAACTGAGGAAACCACTTCCTCCTTTCCCTGGAACATGCTTCATAGATTTTTAATAGATTTCAGATGTTAGGGCTGGAAGGGATCTTGCGGGATCATCGGGTCCATATCCCTGCTTCAGCCTAAGTTTATTCAGACTATATAAGCAGACAAGGTTCTATGGGTAAATGTGATATCTGTTATTAGTCCAACTAAATAGTTGGAAAATGTGTTCTTTGCAAGCTTTTGGGTACAAACACCCTTCTTCAGGCAGAAGGAGAGTCAGAAGAAGGCTGTTTGGGAGAACTTTGCAAGCTTTCAAGTACAAACAGCCTTCTTCTGACTCTCCTTCTGCCTGAAGAAGGGTGTTTGGGCAAATACGATATCTTTTATTAGAGTGGGAAAGCTTTGCAAGCTTTCAAGTCCAGTCTAATAAAAGATATCGTATTTGCCCCAGCACCCTTCTTCAAGCAGAGGGAAAGTCAGAAGAAGGGTGCTGTAGCCAGAAGCTTGCAGAGAACAATTTTTCCAGTTATTTAGTTGGTCTAATAAAAGATATCAGATTTACCCAAAGAACCTTGTCTGCCTCTGTCCTTAGACCAACACGGCTACAACCTACACCTTCAGGCTATAATATATGTATTTTTTTTGCTTGGTTTTCAATATCGATGACTTGCCACTTCTAATGTAGCTGTAAGAATGTCAGAGTGAGAACAGAAATAATTTGCATGCCTTGTTATAATTAGACTACAGGGGTGTTTTTAATCACTTAGTAGTCTGTATTTACTGGATTAATACAAACAAATGTCTTAATGGCAGCGATCAGTCATAGTTTGTAACTAAGTTTTCAGATTCCCAGGGATGCCAGGGGATTTGTGGAGTGAAATGTCTGAGCAGACTCTGTGACCTGCCGCATACCAAAGGTTTGCTTAACGGAAACTTACAGCTGAATGTTTAGCCGACTGAGTCAGCAGGCCCTAATTCCTTGTAACTGCGCCTGCCAGAATCCGAACTTCTGCTCGACTATAAAAAGAAGCTCGATTCTAAGAGAGATTCCCTTTATTGCCGGAGGAAGCCACTGTTTTGGTTTAGGGTCTCAATTTATTTTAATGAGCCTGGAGAGCATCAGAAGAAATCTTACAAAGATAGAACATCTGATGTTAATAGACTTATGTGAATGAGTCTCCTACAGGGTGCATGCATTTAAGGGCAGACGTGCTTTCATCAAGAGAAGTGATAGGTGCCAATCTTGTGCACATTAAAGTTCACAATGGAAAAGTCTTGACTGCACCAGGCTCTCCAGAACTTGGGTGACTTGATAACCCTTGCCTAAAAACTAGGGTTTTGGTTTTTTTTCACCGCATAGGCTTTCTGCCCACGTGAGAAACTGTCCCTCATCTCCATACACTAAACGTGGTTGAATTATGAATTCAACCATGTTTAGTGTATAAACACTTCGGGATAAATTTAGTTTTTGCAATTTGTAATCGCCATGTATTGTGGTGTACTGTGAGGCTATATGCCAGACTTCCTACGCAGCTGGGCATTAAAAAATAATTAAATTGTACACTGGTATTGTTAGCATGCAGCCATGCACTACCAGGTCTGTTTAGGAAGATAAAGATTTTGTCCTGAAGGGCTTTCCGTGTAAAAAGACAGTTGTCTCTGGTTGATCAATGGAAAGAGACCACAGTAGTCTGTGTCTCGGTAACTAGAAGAACTGAGAGCTAAAGCTAATATACTGTTAGTGTCTGAGTTGCAATGGCTGCAAGATAAGCTTTAGCAAATTTAACAAAGCAATAGATGCATATTTCTGCAATTTTGCGGGGGGAGAAAGCAAGATTTTTATTGCTAGATTACCTAGTATTGACCTCAAGGTGGAGCAAGGGTCCAGGTTTTATACGATCTTAGATTTGTTTTCTTTCTCCTTCCTGACAATCAAAGAAATGCAGTTTAAGTGTTTTTTTTGTTTTGTTTTGTTTTGTTTTTTTTTACACCTTGTTCTTAATAGGGAAAATCAGAATGCTTTGAAAAGACTAGAAACTTAAGACAGATCAACGGCACTAACGAAAATTTACCTTTACAAAAATTCTGATTGTTGAAGTAAAAATAGCACACTTAAGTTACATTATAGACCTTGGAAGGTTATTGGCGGACATATAGGAGCTTTGAAATAACACTGTTTGCACTGAAAACGGAATAAAGGGGACACCGGAAAAGGAGGGAGGAACATAAATGATCCTAAAAAGCTGCCTAGTTGAGTTTATACCTTTCTGATTTTTATGCTGTACATCTCATTCTGTACCATGGAGATTATATCCGGCCCTCTTCAATGCTCTGGAAAAATGAGGACTCTTCAAACAGCTTTTAAACAGCTCATGGTATTGAGACCCTGCAGTATAAATCTTACCACCTCAGAGGCTCCTTGACATCCTTCCATCTTCTCTTCTTGCCTCTATTTTTGTTTAGCTGACCGTCTTTGCTTTCCATGGCTTGTGGCAGTTCATAGCAGCGATCTCAAATGTGGGAAGTTGCTCCTGCTCTTGGATTGGGTTGTGGTTTGAAAGGGCAACTTTAGAAATACTTGTTGAATTTCTTCATGTGCATATTTATACTTGGGGTCATTCATCTGAAATGGGCCTTATTCAAGAGCATTGGCGTATATTTAAAATAGTGGCTGGTAAGAAAGTAGTTTGAGCAGCTAAGCAATTTTTTTGGGGTATGAATCTGTTCCCATGGTCTCCGTATTTTTTTCATATGCAGTAAATAATGATGTTTAGACCACTTTCACCATTCTCTTGGGTAGACCAATAATCGATTACCAATTTCAGTTGTTCCGTGCCTGGGAAGCTGGGTTTTCAGTTACAAGAACGCATGGAATAGATGACATCTTTCATGAGAAGGCCCTTGCTTTGCTTTTTCACAAATACACTATGTGAGCTTCTGCTTGGGCCTGGAACAGGAGAACTTCCCTAATGTTCTTACTGTACCTCTTTCACATGACAATGAAAGGGGCTGCGTTGTTCATACGTAGAGCATACAAGGACACCCACACAGGATATTTTACTCTGATATGACTGAAATAAACCCAGAGGCATTTGAAGATGCTTTCTTGCATGAGGTATATAGTTAGTCTGTGGAATTCAGCAGTCCAAATACAGAAGTGGTAAAATTACTGATTTGGATAGTTAGGAAGAGCTTCATCCTATTCCTGTTCCAGTGAAAGTGTCCTATTTTTATACAAGTCCAGATGCTATGTGCTAAGAATGGGAATAGTGTTGGCAGCAGTTAGATTAAATTTGGTTTGATAGGTTGAAAATGGGTTGTGGGTTTTGTGCGTGTGCAAGGAACCGGCTGGACAGACCCTTTCACATATAGTCCCTGTAGACTCTTTTTGTAAGTGTGAAATCTTGTGTTTGGAATTGAGGTTTTGGTAGTGTTTAATTCCTACCTGCATTTTGTTTTTCTTTCAGATGGGAGGAGGAGTTGGCAAAGCGAATGAATCTGGAGTCTATGGTAGAAACCCTGCAAGAGGTAGGTTCTGAGTAGAATCTGGATTTTCTTAATTTTGGCATCCGTCATCCCTCTGATTTCTCAGACTGAAGTATTTTGTGGTAGCCATTTTGTTTTCCCACCTTTTGAATCTGGTTGCCAAATTGATATTTTTGGTTGGGATTGAATTAAATGTTGATACCGGCAGTCTCAAAAAATTGCTGACAGTATCTTCTGCCAGATAGAGTTGCTAATATGCAAAGCTGTATGTTGCCCAACATTGAATCTTGAGACTGAAGTAGGAGGAATGCCTCTGTCTGGCTCATATGTTTAATTTTCAACATGTATAGTAAATAGGAAGGTTAATCCTCTGTCATCTCTTCTGTGGAAGGCAATCTCTAATTTAACTGAAAGAGGAAAGAGAGATTCTTTGGTGAGCTCAGATATAGCAGTTCAAGTCATTGGCTTGTCATTGTTGTAGTCCTTTATGAATAAATTAAATAATGGATTATTTGGATGTTTTTCCCTCCTATATAGGAAGCTTCTAGTGTAACCATGTGAACGTAAGGGAAATCTTGTGATATCACCTGTGTCACTCCGGTCTGAATAGCACGTTAGACCAGGCCTAAAATTATGCTCGTTCAAGCTCCTTTCCCCATCTGAGTCGTTTTGTTGCTGCAGATGGCATTTGCAGCCATGCCCTCCCATGCTGTTCTTCACCCGTGTAAAGCTAAGTCGTTCAGTGAATGCTACTTGATCTTTTTAGCTGTTTGCTTTCTTTTCCTCATAGGAGGCACAAGAAGCTGAAGCTATCCAGGAAGAGTTAAATGAAAAGATTGAGAGGCTGAAAGCAGAGCTGGTTGTCTTTAAGGGTCTGATGAGTGATGTAAGTACCCTGGAAAGCAGAGTGGCCCATTCCCACCCGCCTTTTGTGAAATGTTATCTGTGTCATGCAAATGGCTTCATTCATAAAAAAGGTTATGGTTTTAGTGAGTGCTGCTTTGTAGTTTAGTATTATGGCTGCCTTTATGATCTAATGCATCAGACAGATCACCCTTCCCCCTGCTTCCTGTTTGGTCTGTGTAGAGATGCATTAACTTGCTGCTTAGCCCATAACCCTGACTTCCCCACCCCCTTCCCAACAGCTAGCAGTGCTGGCATTCAAACCTGTAGCCTCTGGAAGGATGTAGCTGAGAATCCTCATGCTTTTAGGGTAAAAAGTTCAGCCACCATGTAGCCACCAGTATGTTTTATAATGGAGGGAAATTTTGATCTGAGTCATACAGCTATTGTCAGAAAGGAAAACTAAAATGGTGCTCAGCTCTATCATTATGACAGATTCCGTAGAAACTGAGCTAGCTTAACTGTGCCGTCAGTTCAGACATGGCTGTTTACACTGCAGCTACCTCCTTTTTAACTAGCTACTTCCCTGGAGCTTTTCCTTCCATCTCCATTTAGCTGAATTCCTCTCAAATCGGTGGGATCTGTTGATATCACGATTGGTCATCTTGAGAATATTATCTGACAGTCTGGAGAGAGTCATTGTACATGGTGTCTGTGTGTCGGGTTAGTGGGTAAAGCACATGATACCACTATTCACTTGGCCTCGTTAGGACTGAAGTGCTGCTGATAGTAGCAGCGTAGCTAAGATGCTTCACTAGCTAAAATACTTCATGGTACGTACCTAGCTGGTACTTCAATAAAAAACTGTTATTCCCCACCTTTTCTCGGCTGATGTGTACTTGCACAATCTGCTCTCTGAAGTCAGATGCATTCTCTTGGGGCTAATAGGCTTGATCATAGAAAAAAAATCAGTGATTTAGCTTTCTTCTCTCTGGGTGGTTAATTAACTTGTTGGGCTAAATGCAGTGTGAAGGGCAGCAGTTGGTTGGAGCTGCATCTTTTCTTCCCTAACTTTTCACTGAGGAAGAAATGCTGCTCTGACTGCCGCTCTGGGTGGTAGTAAATACAGATCTTGCAATGTCCTCGAGTACATAAAAGAACAACTGCTTTCCCTAGACTTTCTGAGCTCTTCGAGTTGGATCTAGACCAGCCTGTGGAAGGCATTAATGAAATGTGTTTGAAAGCTGCTATGCAAATATGTAGAACAAAAGGAATTTAAATGACTTGCAGCTGATGAGTTTACAGGACAATAATAATACATTGATGCAAATCATCTTTACCAAAACTTCCTTTCCTCAAACATTTCCCCCCCCACTTTTTTATATAGATAATTTTTCCTTGAAATGTGTGTTTTGATTATTCCCATCCCCCTCTGCAAGACTACAGTGGTTGTCACTAGTCAGCCTATTCTGTTTTAGGGAAGGCCTACCCTAGATGAGGGAGATCTATAAAAAATAAAATGTTTTTCTGGCTTGATTAATAAAAGTTTTTAACTTGGGAAGTAAATTGCACAATTAAATGTTACCTTTGACCTCTGAAAGAGGTTTTCCCCAAATATTTTGTCAAAGGAGGGACCGTAACTTGCCATCAGGTCTGTTTTTTTTCACTAAGAAATCAAATATTATCTAAGCCAGAAAACTGCCTCACAAGACATCATCAATAAACCTATGGGAAAGAAGGGAAATGGCCATTAGAAGCAACAGCCATAATTCCTCAACATGCGGCTCTGCATTGTCATACAATGTTTAGCGGGGATGGTTATGGTCTTGGGTACTGCAAGAAGTCTGATGTTTGTAGAGCCAGCCTTTTGTTTAATTTTTTATTGCATCTATGAGGTTGCTACATATTTTGTTAGATTCTACTTCAAAATGCGACTTTTCTTTTACAGCAAACTGCTCTTTTTCTAGCTTTTGGAGTGGGGAAGTGATGAAGTCTCAAGTCCTTGAATTTCAGTCTTCTTTTGATCAATCTATATTTTTTCCCTTTTCTTATACTAGCTTAAACTTGCCCATAAAAGATTTTTTACTTTTGGCAGATGTAAGATTTTTGGGGGGGTTGGGGTAGGTTTCTTACTAGCCAGTTCCTTCTCTAATACTTGAGTTCATTGGAATCCAGTTGGAAAGTGTTAATTCCAGTAGCTGACTTGTCTAATCTGTTAGACTACCCATGTGCTGCCTTTCCCTGGAGAAGAAGCTTTAATGTGGTATGAGAATGTGTTCTGGGGTTACAGAGATACTATGGGGTATCTCTCTTCTCTCCTGAACTGTATGACAATAGAAGATAATTCACTACTGTCCTTCCTGCAGCCCATGACAGACCTGGACACAAAGATCCAAGAAAAGGCCATGAAGGTGGACATGGACATCTGCCGGCGAATCGATATCACAGCCAAGCTGTGCGATGTAGCACAGCAGCGCAACTCCGAAGACGTTTCCAAGATATTCCAGGTGATTAGGCCCTGAATTTTTCCTAGGGCAGGACAGTGTGGCAGTAGGAGGGGGAGAGGCAGGGGGAGGAGTGTTGGAGGAGTTTGATTCAGCTCAAACGTCATCCAACTTCCTCTGCTCATTTTCTTTTTATTCTTCATGATTCTCCAGTTGTAGCTCTGATCCACATATATGGCTGCAGAATTAAGACTGCAGTGTTTATGGGAAGTCTTCAAAAGAAGTCTCAGAAAGGCCCATGAAACATGCTATTAAAGGGTGGTGGAAGGCAGTGACTGTAGGCAGAAGCATCGTGGGACTCCAGATGTGTCCAAATGGCTCCATCAGATTTTGTTCTCTTCATAGATAAGACCTGCACGTGCCTCCTGTGATCTGAAAGTCAAACTCTCTTATTTCTGGCTTATGCACCATGGCTAGAAATAACACGTCTGTGATTGGTAGTTAGCCGATAGATAGAATTACCATATGTAAGTGAGAATCGAAGGTCCAGCTCACTCTCCCATAGCTTTAATGGCTCTGTAGCTCAACAGGAGAAAAGTCATAATTTAATTTGCTCCAAAAGTGAGCCGCTTTAGCTCAACACACACACTGAAGAGCAGAACGGTGCCTCTTAACACAGTCAGTCTTCTGATTGACTGATTAATCTTCCTTCTCATTTACCTTAAAACGTCTCTCATTCAAACCTGTGCGTTCTGCTGTGGCAGACAGTCTCTGCTTCTCTTGACCATTCAACTTAGCTGTGGGTCTACATGTGATGGGGAGTAAGTTTTCCACGACACAGTCAACTATTTAGCGTGCGTTTAAATGCATACTTAAACGCACACATGAGCTCCCATGGCTTCTTTTTAGCAATCTGGTGAGAAATGATCATCTTGTTAAAGAAAATTTTGCTCTGCTATGCTAAATTATACTAGTATTTTTTTTTTCTAGAGAGAGACTTTCTCTCTCTGATTTTGCAAATGGCAAAGCTGCCTATTTCTCTAACTTGAACCTGAAATTTTGATTGAGCATACAGTGGTTAAAATGACCTGTGCAAAAAGCAGCACCAGGTCTGAAATGTTCAGTTATCTGTTAGTGAAAATCAGAGTAGGTTGGGAACTTAGTGTCTGATGTATGCGCAACTACTTGGCACCCTCTCAAGGCATTCATGAATATCTGTTTGAGATGGAGACCCTCAGATAAAAGAAAGATCCTTCACTTTGCCAGGGGTAGCTTTTTGGTTTTCTTTGTGCACAGTGTTTCTTTGGGTTGCCCCAGCATTTCTGTGGTTCGATTCCCACATAACCATTATACTGTCAAACTGTACTAGCGGTCTGTGCCTCTGGTGAGGTGGGAGCAGCAAAGCAATCTATTACCCATGAAGGCATGTTGCATACTCTTGGTGCGAGTGACCAGCTCTAAACTTCCTGGGCCTATAATGATGGTGGCAGAAGAGGAAGAGTGCTCTGTCATTGCTCTTAAGCTTGCTGCTTGGGCACTCTTGCCAGCTTTTGCTTTCACCCTGTATCATTCTAACTTCCGCATGCCCTTTGGTAGATCATACAGTGTTGTCAGTGAATACACTACGAACGTACGTAGAGCGCTGGCAGTTCTGCAGCTTGCTTTGCTCTGTGCCATTTTGAACTGCTTGCTTGTGCTCTACGTTCACCACCTACTAATAGATGCAATTGCTGTCCTTTAATACGTGCAGTCACTTCAGCACCTGAATCGCTAGGAACTGGTGGACAGTAACTATATTCCGTCCGACCTAATGCCTCTCCTTTCTTATTTCGGCACCCCTTGGCGCAGCACCTCAGTTGAACCTTCTAGTCACTGCCCTTCTCTCCAATTAAGGTGGCCTCCAAAAAGAAAGAACGCAAGCTCACGTCTGACGACGACCTCTCTGAACAGGATGGAGACAACAGCAGATTCTCAGATGACGAAGTCAGCTGTTCTCTGAACATCACAGATGAAATGAAGCGCATGTTTAATCAGCTGTGAGTATTGTGGAGAACGTGTGTCTTTAACTTGGGGGAGGGGAGCACAGGTCAAAGTTGGCCCTCTATTCATCCCCAATATGTTTCTTTAAGCATCCAAAAGAAGCAGTTTTTCATCAAACATGCCATAGAGTAAGCTTAAATTTAACTCTAGTTTGTGGGCCTGGGGGTAACATTTAAATATTTTAATCTATTTTTGCCCCGGTCTTCCCTGCTTTACCTTTTGTCTTGCTTATCTCTACCTATTTACATTTTCACTGATATCCTTCCACACTTTTAGCTTCTCTCATTCCTTGGAGTCTCAGGCCAGCAGAGACTCCCTGTGCCTGATGAAGGGTGACTGCGCCCGAAAGCTGGCTAAGAACTTCTTTCCATCTACTCACTTGATCTAATAAAAGATATCACATCTACCCAAAGAACCTGGCCTGCCTATGTCCTTAGACCAATATGGCTACAACCAAAAACTCAACAAATAAATGACACTAAATAATGTATTTTCACTGACCTATGGAGGGAGTGAGGGGGAAGAGGCAGAATGGAAGGAATTATAAAAAATGAAATTAAATCACTAATTGCTGTATTTGTTGTTTTAAAAAATATTGGGCAATGAAGAAATATGAAGCTTTTGCCCTTGCTTATATCTGTCTGGCTAAATGTTAGATTTCCAGACTTGTGGGAAGAGCCTCTCCTTGCTTTGTCTACTTAGTAGGATATGAGATTTTTATTTATGCCCTTTAAAATCTTTTTACTTAGAGCTCAGTTCATCATGAATAAAGAATTTCTGTAGGAGAGTTTGGTATTAACTTTAGTCAAGGGGAAGGCAAGTCCTAATATAGAGGAGCTTATGATTGAGGAGCTTACAGTCTCCATCTCCAGGATTGCTAGTTATAGGTCTTTTAAGGACAGGAAGTAGCATATGAAAAAGTATACTATACTAGCTTAAAAGAATGAAACGATTGTACCAACTGCGGAGGAATTTTTTCACTGTAGAGGTTTGGGCAGGTTCTGTAGAGCTGAAAAGTCTGGGTGCTGTTAACTTAGGAACTGCCTGTTTTCTTACACCTCAGAGCTATTGCAGCATGGGATGGTGGGGTTCAGAAGTCCTATGCTCTTGCTCAGAGTAGCTCCATTAAAGCCAAATAGCTGTTCTGCCTTTACACCAGCTTAAGCAAGAAAACTGGGATCTCGTTTATGTGGTGAAATCCCTTCTCTAGCACTTTCCTAATTAGCAGGTCTTCCCAGTCTCTGGAGCATATACATTCCCTCTAAAGGACAGCCTGTTTTTCACTTGTGCCGTTAATCTGAAGATCCTTGGGTGTAAGACTAATTCATCTTCGCTGTCTCTTTCCTATTTTGTCCTACACATGCCATTGCCCTGCTCATGTGTGCCTGCTACTTTTGTTTCCAATGAATTACCAACACGCTCTTTTGTAATTTATAGTTTCATTATTAAGATGCCACAGACCTCATACAATGACTGTTTTTATAAATGCAAGTTTAATAAGTGAGAACTCCAGTATCAACAGCACCTGCTAGAAATTCTACCACGGACATCAAATGTGGTTGACCTATATGACGCAGCGTTCGTAGGATTACCCCAAAAATCCCTGTATAAAATAAACATTGTGGAGGAGCAGATTGATATATGCCTGGTTCTTAATGGATTTGTGAGATGGAAGAGTCTTGATTTATAGACCTCCAAACAGCCCAGCTTGTACCAACAGCAGAAAAGAAAATAACGTTTGTATTTAGAGTCCTAATGAATGCAGAACATCATTAAAGTGGTGGCTAGTGAAAGGCCTTATGTAGTCAAATAAAACAAACAACTGTTTTTTGAACAATGTGCCCAGCTGAAGTAAGCAGCAGTTTAAATTGGGAGGTAGCTATCCTTTCAACCAGTGAGAGCTCTTCCAGTGAAAAGAACTGATTAAAGAGAGTGAATTGGGAAGGGCGGGAGCACAAAAGTACAAGTTTTAAAAATCAGCTAGATGGGTGACGAATAATAATACTTTCTCCGCCTCCCCTCCTCTTGCCAAGTTCTTTAAACTCTTCGTAAGACAAAGTGTTGGACTCGGCTTCCGGCTTGAGATATTATCTACTTAAAAGGAAATGAACTCAGGAAACAAAAATGTGTCTGTAAGCCTGAAACTACGTAGAATATAAAAGGGTCCCGTTCTATTAGTAATCTCAAGCACTTTTTTCAGGCTGTACTTTTAACAAGGAAAAGAAAGTAGCTAGAGTAGGATTACAATTCTGCTGCTGTTCAAAGCTTGAGACTCTCAAGTGCTTAGTTTATAACTGATTTCTGTAGCAGCTGACCCATTTGAAGGGACTCAGACACATTTATATTGTTGAAGACCATTTTTCCCATGTATTATTAAGAAAGTATATATTGCTCAATATCACAAATTAATACTGACCTGAACACTAAACAAGTATAGATTTTTATGCTCTCCTGTTTCTTTGTGGTGTTAAAGAATAGGAACCAATGGTGACAGTTTCATTTGTTCATAGCTAGATTCTTCTTTGCAGCTACAATGCTCAGTTTGCAGGGAAATTTTTATGTAAAACCTTTCCATTTGATAGTAAAAAAAATTAAAGGAACTTATTCTTGGCTTTGTTTTCATTCCTTTGTAAACTTCCAAAAAACTGCTTTGCTGGGGTCAACGTTTCCTCCTGTATGAAGTGAATAGTTTTCAAACATTCTTGTGGTTATCAAGCTGTTCTGCGCTAGAACGGTAAACTTCTAGCACCATCTGGAGGCTAAATCTGGAATGGCCTGTTTTAAACTAAATCGATGTTGATAAGATTTCTGTGCTCCGCTACAGGGTGGCGAGAAGCCTAAGTATCAGCGTCTTGCAGACAATGGCAAGTCTCTTCTACTAACGTTTACATTTTTTAGCCCTTACTTTGCTGTGTTTCTTAATTCAATCTCCTAAGCACCACTTTTTTGGAAGGTGGTTCCAAAGACTCA
>NW_017729014.1:19747883-19752062 GCF_001723915.1 Gavialis gangeticus
CAAAAAAAACACCCCAACCCCCACCCCATGATTTGAGTGAGTTCTTACCCAACTGCTTAATGCTGCTATTTTGATAGGCGTGAGACCTTTGACTTCGATGATGACTGTGACAGTTTAACGTGGGAGGAGAATGAGGAAACCCTGCTGCTTTGGGAAGACTTCACAAATTGCAATCCTTCAATTGACCTCCAAGGAGAGGTGAGTTTAGATCTATTTTCCCTTGTTTAACAACATCCCTTTAGTTGATGGGTCACTTCAGCTTTTACTTGGCTGTTGTTTGCCCAGCAGACTTGCTTTTCTTTCCAATCCTTTGGCTTGCTTCCAATACTGATCTCCTGTTCAGTTTTGTCTCAAAACTTAAATATCACATTAAAATTATGCAAAGCCAGTGTCAACAAAAACTGGTTCCCAACCTTTCTAGACGGGACCAGAAGTGACCACAGACCTGCAAACTGTGGACCAGCATACTGCAGACTGGAAGTGACTGACAGCTGACCCTTTTTTATATTGAGTATGAAAAAGGCTTGGCTGCTGGTCCGCAGTATGCCGGTCACTTCTGGACATCTGGTCCGACAGCCAAACCTTTGCAGCCCAGTACCGGGCTGTGGCCCAGGGGGTGGGAACCTTTGAACTAAAACAAGAAAATGCACTATGGTCGTTTGCTTGTTTGGGTGTTTTAAGGAAGGGAAATGGCATCTCATAACCTGTTGCTTTAGATCTCACCCTTTATGCAGCACACTTAGTTAGTTTGCCACACTTTTGTTGAGAGGCTTTTATCTCCTTCAGGGTAAGAGTGCACACTTGTGGGCAGTTACCATGGAATAACTGATGCACATTGTAAGCTTGTATCCCAGTCTACCTCTAGGTAACTTTTTACACTTGCAGGATACGGGGACCCAAACATAGGACCCCTGTGTCACAAAGAGAAAAGGATCGTAAATCTTAGTACATTAGAAAGCAACCACTCGGTTATTATAACAGATATTTTATAAACTAACAAGGCAGAAAAGCTGGGGTCTTTGAGTTGTATGAGATTCCTAGGATCTTCTGAAACACTAGGGTCTGTGCTTCTGTTTTTCCCTTCTGCTAAGGCTACCTGGTGGGAATCTCTTGGAGCTTACTGCTAACAAACAGACTCATTTCAGTTCTTAGTCTACGTTTGATGTAACCCTGATTGTTAGAAACTGGCCCGTGTAGTAAATCTTCTGGTAGGTGCTGGGAGATGAGACTTAAATGGGGGGCCCAGCATTGTATGGACCAACTCCAGTGTTGTTACTCCCATTAGTGAATAGCATGGCAGGGCTGGATAAAAAGTAATCCAGCCTTCCTCCACGATTACGACTAGAGCATGAAGATGCTGAGGCAGCGGTCTCCTGAATATTGTGTTGTGTCGACTGCCAGGAGTTTGTTAATTTACATCTTCCCGTTTGTGTATCGTGTGGCATGCACTGAAACTGCAGAGATTACTTAAAAGTGCTAAGACTGCAAAAAACGGCATATTTCACTGTGTCTTCTGGTGAGCAGAGAGTGGCAGAGTGATAATGTAGTGTAGCTGTGTGCTGGAATTAATGACAGATTTATTTGCATATAGCCATGTGTGCATGTATAAGCAGAGCATTACAGAATTCAGCCCTTCCATGCTGCAACTCTAAAGGTTTTAAGAGGCTTAAACCCTTCTAAATGAAAATTATACAAGGAAAGGGTAGATTTGTCTTGTAGATGGTGATTCAGAATAGACTGTTTCAGTGTCTGCCCAGTCCTTAGGCGCATAAAGCATTATGATGTTGAGTCTCTCCTCCCATAGCTCTTTTCCTTTCAAGTTCCTCTTCATCATCTCCCTGGCTTTCATTTCTGACTTCCCTTCTTAAAGCCCTTTTGCATGAAATGGGGTGACCATAGTCAGTCTAACATCCATCTCAAGCAAAGTCATGAAAAGGCTGCTCTGGATGCAGTTAAAGGATGATAGCAAAATTTAAGGCTGATTGATAAGTCTACCAAAACCCTTTTTCCTAAAAATCTTGATGCAACCTTTGAGAGAGTGGAGGTTTGGTTAATAGCAGTGGCATGACATTTTAAGACTTCTGTAAATCTTAATTTACTTCATGATATTCTGATTTTCAAAAAATGCTGTACGAAATCTATACGACGTATAAATGGTTTAAAAAATGGTCAGGTGATTGGTTTCATAGTAATTGTAAATTGAAATTGTTGTCTAAGGGTGGGGACGGGGGGTGGCTCTAGCAGGATCCTATAGTGAATACGTGCTTTTGGCCTCATGCTATTCGGTACTTTAACGATATCAGGAAGAGAACAGGAAATGCAAAAATTGGAGTGAGAAATAATGGGAGCGGTCAATTTATCTACATTCAAGCTTTTACAAAACAATTCAGAGAAATGTGTTTTTAATACAGTCTGATGGAAGGTAACTCAGTTCAACAGTATCTACACGGGGCAGAGGTTTTTTGGTCGATGCCAGTTCTGAATTAACAGGAAAGGGGATAATAAAATCAAAGAGTTGAAAACAAAGGCTCAGTAGTTTTATATTGCAAATAAAGTGCAAATCTAACAGTGTAAGCAGCAGTGATCTATTGATATGGAAGATTCCTCAACACGTGAAGTTCTCAAATCAAGACTGGTTGGCTAAGCCAAGGTGTAGAAGTCACAGGGTTTGGTCCTGTCGCCTGTCAAATGGTAGTTGAAACCTAATAGTTTTTCATATATTTTAGAGAGCCTAGCCCAGTGCGGTTCTGATGCATGCTCCTTATGTGCTATGATAATTTAAGTAACCTTTTTATATTGCATTGCTCCTTTCGCTTGTACACCTGTCCTCGACTCTTGAGACCAACTACTTCCTCCTTTTTACCCAAATCTTAAAGTTCCGCCTTATTTCATGAACCCTTTCATTAATCCACAAAAATACCTCCAGTGTATCGTGTTTGATCCTCTTTCTGGCATGTATTGTGTGTCTGCTCTACATAGCCTGTGTCTAATCACTCTGAGGTCTCCAAGAAATGGTTGTGCCACTGTCTGTATAAGGCTGCGGTCACTGATGCTCAGTAAAGCGGGATGATTAACTCCATCTCTAAGTCGTTTTTTTTTTTCCAAAGCAAAATTCTTTTCTTTACAAATATTAAAACTAGAACTTTTGAAACAAGCAGCTCAGCAGCAGAACGTAAGAGTCCATGTTTTTAAACAAATGCACGTGTTCGATAATGGAGCGAGCTGTTCTGTGCACACTGTGGAGATGCTTGGCCTGTAGTTGCTGAACTTGCTTGTAGCTTTCTGTCTGGGACCTTTAAGAGGATGCTCTTTCCTAAGCTACAGCAGCGTTTCTGTATGGGTTTTTTGCTGAGAGAAAATGATGCATGGCTGTTTTTGTAGGGGGATCTGAGATGAAGTGAAATCTTCAGGAAGATCTGCGCACAAGGCAGACTAAATTGTGATCTATCCTAACTGGTCTGTCAAATTTTTCGGTTGCAGGAGGAAAACCTGGGGAACTTGATACATGAAACAGAATCTTTCTTCAAAACGAGAGACAAAGAATATCAGGAAACTATCGGACAGATTGAGGTGAGGAAATATGCAAGTGCACTTTTTGTATCTTTAAAAAGGGAATGTTTTCAATTTTCAGTGGGGAAGGGCATGTATTCTGGGCCACACAGCATACTCCTTTACATGCATTTTGTACCCGTAATGGATTTTAACACTGCAGAGTTTTGACTTCTGCCATGACCATATAATGTTTCCCGGCCCTGAGTGCCATAATATAGTTTCATAGTTTCTAGGGTCGGAAGGGACCTGGTCAGATCATCTAGTCCGACCCCCTGCCATGGCAGGAAGAGCACTGGGGTCAAACGACCCCAGTAAGGTGGTCATCCTCTTAAAAACCCCCAGGGTGGGAGCCTGCACCGCCTCACTTGGAAGCTGGTTCCAGACCCTAGCCGCCCTGACCGTGAAGTCGCGCCTCCTGATGTCCAACTTAAACCTTCCCTCCGCCAGCTTGTGACCATTGTTCCTGGTCACTCCTTGCGGCGCTCGGACTCCCCCAGCGCCTGCTGATCCCCCCTAATCAGTTTATAACAGGCCACAAGATCCCCCCTCAGCCTTCTCTTTTGAAGGCTGAACAGGTTCAGGTCCCGCAACCTTTCCTCATAGGACCTACCCTGCTGTCCCTTGATC
>NW_017729014.1:19757062-19777033 GCF_001723915.1 Gavialis gangeticus
GAATAATTTTCTCGAACAGCTTGCCCAGGATCGAGGTAAGGCTGACTGGCCTGTAGTTCCCCGGGTCCTCTTTCCTCCCCTTTTTGAAGATGGGAACCACGTTGGCCCTCTTCCAATCCTCCGGCACCTCTCCAGAGCACCACGAGTGTTCACAAAGCCGTGCCAGGGGACTTGCAATGACCCCAGCCAGTTCCTTTAGGACTCTAGGGTGAAGATCATCCGGGCCGGCTGACTTAAAAACGTCCAGCCCCTCCAGAAGCTCCCTAACTAAATCCTCACTCACTCTAGGCCCAGGCTTGAGGCTATTGTATTAAATGAGCATGATGCTGTAATGACTGGGTAAAGGACCTCCCAGGCCAGCATAAAATAAAATGCATTAAGATTCTGCTAGTTTTCTGTAACATTTTCTCTCCTTGGGAAATCCCTGCTAAGTAATGACTACAGGGAATGCCAGACTGAACTGCTGGAGCTGCTTATGGCTTTAGGCTGACCTGTGAGTCATACAATATAAATGGCATCCTGGGCAGTTTGTAGGGTTAGATTATTACTGGTGGCTGAACACTGGCAAGTGTTTTGTTGCCAAAGGTTGTCAAAAGCAGCAGAATTGAACTCTGGTTTGCAGTTCTGGACATGCTGCTAAAAAAAAGTAACCACAGATCACCTCTAGACTGCAGTCTCCATGTTATGGACATGCCTGGGGTAAGCTACTGGAATGCTTATGACTTCAGCATCCTCATAGTGCCAGTAGGGAACAGGACCAAGGAATTTAGCAGGGAGCCCTATCTGATGCTGACCAGTTCTCTTGTTGGGCACAGCTGGAGCTAGCCACAGCCAAGAGTGATATGAATCGCCATCTTCATGAATATATGGAAATGTGCAGCATGAAGAGGGGCCTGGATGTACAGATGGAAACCTGCCGTAGGCTTATCAAAGGCTCTGCCGACAGGTAAATTAATATGATCCATGGTTCTCTACTTTACAGAACTTCTGCAGAAATAGTTTACTATTTTTAATTTAAATAGCAATTTAAATAAAACCCTTCTGATTGCTGCTTGGGTCAGCTGAAAGACAGTGAGTTAAGCAGCTTCCTAACATGCAACGATGCAGTGTCGTCTATTGGCATTGCTTTGGTTTTTTCAAGCATTACTCTTCAGTTAATCAAGACCAGATAGTGCTTTTAATAGGCACACAGACTTTCCACTGCTCTCAGGGGGAGTAGCCTCTGCAGAACAAAGCCAATATATGCCATTCTGTAAAAAGAAACCACAATGTGCATATTATATCAAGGTGTTTTTTTTTCCAGAAGATGCTTAACAATGTTGATTCTTTTAATAGACTGAGTAGAAAGCCCTTAGTAATAAGGTAGCAACGGGCAGTATAACTAGCGTATGAAGCAGGCAGCCTTCCTTTTCCCTTCAAACACTGGGAGTTTGAATAAAATAGGTCCTGGACTTGAACCAGAGTTAACCTGGCAAAACCAAATGTGACGGAAGACTTCTAAAGCAAAGTCTCAGGCTCAGTATTGTGTTGGATGGGTCAGAGATTGACGATTGTATCCCTCAAGCTGCTGGACAAAAATGCTAGAATCATTATTTAGGACATTTTTATTAAAATAAAACACATTAATGGACCTAAATCTAGTCATGGTGACATAGGCATAGGGCATCTGACTTGGAGTGAATGGGAGGTTTTTGTTTGAAACGTTGCTTTCTTACTGTCCATTTTAGTAGTGCTGTTTTAATCACCTCTGAATCTTTCTCTGGATTTCTCTACAGAAATTCTCCTTCTCCCAGTTCTGTAGCCAGCAGCGACTCAGGAAACACAGATGAAATTCAGGATGAGTTTGACAGAGAGGCGGACGTGGAGCCGATGGTCAGCTGATAAATAATGAGAGCATTCCAGTGAAAGGGATAAATGCAGAAAAGAGTAAAAACAATACTGACCGAAAAGACTTCCAAGCCCTCACGCAGGGCTCCTGAGGACTCGTTCCAATACGCATCCCCACCCCACCCAAGGATTGGTGCTGTAAATTTCTATTGTTATACAAATGACAAATGCAGACTTCTGTAAGAAAAAAAAATGGTGTTTTAATTGTGCCTTTGCCCCAAGCTGAGCCACTTTGAGCTCCAGTGGAATATTAATAGCAGGTGTTTTTATAAAAAATAATTTAAAAAAATTCTGGCAGCAGCAGAGAATGGTGCTGCAGAGGTTTTGGATGTCTTGATAGACTTACGTGTGATTTAAGGAACTGCTGCAATGATTGGCAAAAGGAATACTGGCAAACTGAGCAGTGAACACGCTACAATTCAGATATGAACATGGTGGCGGGGGCTGGCATAAAAATGCAAACACCTCCAAATTTAGTTGTTAACCCCATTAATAATAGCACGGGGTTAGAAGCCAATCATACCATTATAAGGTATTTAAAAGGGCATCTTCATTCCATCTGTATGGGTGAAGAGACCTTTGAAATCTGCACAAGCTTTCTGCCAGAGTCCGAAATCCCAAGAAGCCTTTCTCAGCTCGGCGGCAAAGCAAGAGGACAAGGTACAGTGGGGTGGGAATATCACTGTTAAACTACTATGCAAAAAAAAACAAACAAAAAAAACAAAAAAAAGCTAGCCTTATTTATATGGAATGTTATGGTCCCTGCTGGGCTACAGTTATCTCTTGGTGGAAGAAAAGCTAAAAAGAAAAAAACCCCACATTTGCACATGTTTAGTTATCTGTAGAGCTTCCTTTGAGGAGGCATGTCTTATTACAATGCCTTTGTTTCCAGTGATTGGATTAGGAGGGAATCAGCCCTTCAAATCATGATTTTTTTTCCCCCAGGATTTAAAAAAACCTCAACATTTGCAGGTTTTACTTTGCTTCCTGAAAGATAACTGTTTTATGCTGCTTTCGTGAAGCCTAGTGGAGTAGGTGAAGCATCAAGCTCAAACTGACGCATCGTGCTATATAGGTGTAGGCTTGAGACGTGACATCGTTGCAGTCGCAGACCACAGTTCTTTTGGAAAAGCTGAAAATGGGAAAGTACTGCAGTTCATTTTTAGGGCATAATGGAATGAATCCTAATATCCTGCTACCCTAGAATTAGGGAAGAAAAGCCACGCGCTTCCCGTGAGAAAGCGAGAAGACTTGGGTCTTATATACCTTCTGTATTTTAAGCCAGAAGAAGCAGCATCCAAAAAGTCCGTTGTTTACTTCCTGTCTGGAGAACTGATAATGTGAGAGAAGCTGTTCTTGGGGGTCATTATGAGTTGTTGAGTAAAAAAAAAAAAAAAAAAAAGGGTGAACTTTTTTTGAAGCATGTAGAACATAGTACAAGGGAGTTTTGCAGGTCAATGTTGAAGGCAGAATTAAGAGCTCTTAAAAGTTAACTGTATGTAGCTAATGACCAGTTACGACTCAAGGGGTCAACATCAAATTATGATTTTATTTTTCATCCTTTTCATGAAAGATTTTCCCCAGAGTGATTTGAAACTACTGCAGAGGGGAGAGGTTTTCCCCTCCTACCAATTCACAGATTGGACAGAAAAAACATCAGGTTATTAGCAGGCCTTTATAGGATTGCATGGAGTTGAGACACTCAAACGGTGACCTAACTTCTGAGCATTGTTTCCAGGCCTCTCTCTCATGATCCAATATTTAAATGTAGGGGGATGGCATTGCAAGGAAATGGCCAGTGTGCTTCAGTGCTGTTTTTCGTCCTACAAGAGCACAAGACTCAGCAAAGTAGTGCCTGTACTAAGGAGAGGATGCCTCAGATATCTGCACAACTTCCTGGACTTTGAGGGGCGGTATCATCTTGGTGGATCCCTGCTGAAATATCTGCAACTTTCTTCAGCTTTTTGTTGTGATCTATCCTGGTCCAAGCTGTAGCTAACTCCGCTTTGACCCAAACTGCGTTTTTTGCAGGCCATGTGAATCAAGTGCATCCTCTGCCCTTTCTTCAGGTGGGGAGAATAATGCTGTGATGATCCTTCTGGATCCACAATATGAGTTTTTATTTTCCCATCCATGAAAAGCTACGTAAGGACATTCATTTAATTTTTACCTCCTATTAGCTTTCTTCCTTGTTAGCAGCTTTATATATCGTGCTGTGATTTTTGTGGCCTTTTCTTCAAGGTATCATCCATTATGCGTTTAACATTTTTTTTTTTTTTTTTAGTGTGCTTTAAAAAAGAAACCTTATTCCAAAGTGCTCATTCTTATCACTTCTTATCTAGCCAAAGCAGTACATTATGTTCAATTAAGGGTGCGATTTTTGTCTGGGGGGCGGGGGAGGACAGAAGTGAAATGTCTGCCAGTCATCGTGACCACTTTTTAATGGGAGTGGGACTGCACGGTTTTTTAAATGAAAAATACTTCTAAAGGTTACCGAGCCTGTTTTGAACCTTGGCTGCTAAATATGTTGTTTCTCAAAAGGTCGAGAGACTGTATGCCAAAGCTGAATGTCTGTAGTGCTTTAGTGACTTTGGTGAAAGCCTAGTTTAACAATTTACTTGTGTAGTGACTTAGCCTCTCAGGAGGCTGCCATTCAGCTGTCTTCAAATTATGAAATGCTCCTTTCGCAGCAGAGAAATTGAGCAGCTTCAATAGCCGTCCTGAGTAGGTGCTGCGGACTTCTCTGTCTAATTGTGTTCTACCAGGAGAAATGGTTCGGGGTTGTTGCCTTTCATGGCCAGCATGTTGAGGAGGAGAAGAGAGGAGAGTATCCTGGGTTTTAAGAGTGGGGCTGAGTGAGGAAGCAGAGACTTCAAGAAATCTGTATTTTACAGTTCATCACATAGCCATAATTATGAGGAGCATCTGTAATGGGGATGCATCATTTGTAAGTGTAGGGGATGCGGGAATGTAGTATAGTAAAGAAATAACGTGTATGATGGTGAAATGTATATGATGGTAAGAGACTACCATGGTTGTTGGTGTCTGTTTTCTCTATAATCACATTTAATCCACCTTTTATTTTTATTAAACAGGTCTTCACACTTGGGTTTAGGGTTTAATTTTTGCCTAGGCAGCATAGGACTTAGTAGTTATTGGGTCAGCCCTGTGATATTTATTTGGGTTGCCCCGCGATAGTTTCCTGTGAGGTTTTTGGTTAGTTTAGTTTCAAACGATGCTGCTCACTTAGTTGACGGTGGTCCCGTTTTGTTTGCATTTAACAAGTCTGTAGCAACCAGATCAAAGCTTGCCAGAAAGAAAAAAAAATTGTGAAAATGCTGGAAATCATTTTGATGACCTCTTTTCCTTTGTAAAGCTGTAAATACTTTATTTTTATTTTCTATTCTTAATGCAGTGTCATATTGACACTTTTTTTAGACTTACAATCAGAAAATCCTCCTCATTTGTTTTTCTCATATTTTTAAAAAAAGGGGATTTCAAGGAAGCAAAATGTTTTTGCTTGTTAGCAGTATAATAGTAATAGATCAAATTCCTGAAATGGGTTTGTACAAAAACAAAATGTTTTCAGTGAACAAATCGCCGTTGCTTTTTTGTGGATGCATGTTGTTCAAAAATGTCCAAAGAATCATGTGGTACAAAGTTTTTTTCCAAGGATTTCATAATTGTCATGTTATTTGAGGTTACAAACAAGGAATCAAAATAGTTTTAAACCAAGGTTTGGGGGGTGGGGGAGGCAGGGGGAATAATGAAATGCAACTAAGCTAAATGCATTAATCTTTTTATAAAAACGCAGTATATTCTATTTTTATTAGAGTTTTTTAAATGCAAACTGAAGTCTGTTAGGAAATCAAATTCCTCCCATGTAAATTATCCTCTGCTTTGAGGATATCCAAATTTTCAACAGTTTCAGTTGACAGTGCGAGAGACACTGCAGCAGGCACGGCTGTGAAGCACTCTTCCCATCTCTTCCCAATGTCTTGCCAACATAATTATAACTTCTGAACTGTTCCCCAACCGTCCACCATGACCCGTCATCATTGACACTAAAGGATGAGATATGGACTGCCACCTGCCTGCTAACCACAAAAAATATTTCAGATGCAGTGCTTAAATTCTGACCTACAACAACTTGCATTTTTTACTTGGTTTACAGTTAAAGCAACTATAAATTGGACTAAGCATCTTTCTTTCCTTAAACAAGTTTTAAGTTGGAAGTAACTCAGTGGATATTAAAGCAGCAGATCAGACTCTGGTCCTGTATGCAGGAAGGCTTTGTTTCCCTGTAGTAAAGGGATACTTTTAGGATAATCCTTCTTGCCATCGAAAAAAATACAGGTTCTGTGGTCAGACCTGATTTTGGTCGAGCAAAGGCACGGGTGATGCATAGGGTGCTTACAGCCGTACCAGGAACACTAATGTTGCAATGATGGAAGCATTTGCTTGTTTTCCTTAGCTCTGCGCTGCGAAAAGACACTGTTGATGGAAGTGTGTTTGTGCCTGCATCATGATCATCTTAATGAAAGACCGTGCTTCGTTCCCGAGTGCTATGTTTCTGAGGACCTTAATGGTTTTTTTGAGAGGAGACTCCCACCAAATTTTCTTTTGTGACAGATGATTCAAAGTATTTCTAATATTCCCTATGCTCTCTTATTGTAACCCAGCTCTGCTGAGATGAGAAATCTGGGCTAGGCTCTTAAATACCATGGTTCATGGTATTTTACTCAATTTGGCTTTTTCACAGTCTTTTTGAGTTTCATGTTCTTATGCCCTGGCACAGAAATGCATCTCTGCGGCTGCAGAACATGTTTTTGTTTTTAAGTAGTTTCCTTGGAGAATAGAAGTCGCAGACATTTTATGTTGGCCTCGAGTTGCATGAAATCTTACTAATCAAACCTAAATTTGGGATCATCCCAAATCAGCAAGTAAATGGTTGTGTAGGCTTGCATTATGCATGCCGGTTTTAAAGGTGAACTTGATTACACCTTTACCTGCCAAGCTCTGAATTCAGCTTTTTGCTGATCTGATTCCGGAGAGGCCAAAAAGGTGGCCCTTAGGCCAGATCTTTGGCAGAAAAGTGAAGGAACAATTGATTTTAAACTTTTAGCATGTCCTTGCATGCATTTATGTAGAGTTTTGGATACTGAGTCTGTCTCATTTGGGGGAAAAAAAAAAACGCTGTTCAGCTCTTCTGTTGGAGAAAGGGAGAGAAATGAAGTGGGAGGAAGTAGAGAAATGCCACATCAGCTCTTTTTAAAGAGCATTATCAAGCCTCTCGCTTAACTCAGAGGCACTCTGTGAATGAAGCACTTTTGCAAAACAAGAAAAGGTCTTTAATCTGCTAGGGCTGTCTCTTCAGGAAGCCAGGATGCTAGCACTGGAATGACTGCTTAAGAAATAACAAGTGGTACTTTTGAATCTGCTGGTCCGTGTCATTCCTCTGGAACGTGCAGGAACCACCATGCTGCCAGTCTGCGCTCTGTATTGTTTGCTGGCTGCCTGAACTGACAGTCCACATGTAGAGTTCATGTGAAAGCCTATTTGAAAGTCTTTAAAAGTTCTGGCACTAAACGCACTTCCTGTGTAACATGGTTTCACCTAAAAGGAAAATCCTTAATATACTGTCCGTAGGGTTAAAAAAAACCAAACAAATCTGTATAGCTCAATTCTCACCAAACCGCCCTCACTCCCCCCTTAAAAAAATTGAAGTGATGTTTAAATAGGAGCTGTTGGCTAACTCCTTCCAAGACCATGCCATTTTCTGAGTTACTCTCTTAGTCATTGAAGAGTTTCTTTTGTACTCATGAAAACAGACTACTACTGATCAGATTGGAAATGAAACTGTTTACTGTATTGTTGTAAATATTGTACTTTATATTCTGTATATTAGCTTCTTTTAAAGGAAAACAAACCAACCTTAATGCTATTTGATATCTGGTAAGGAAAAGGTCCAAGGATGAACCAGAGTCTAAGCTTCCTCCAAAAGGGCGGCAGTGTCTTGCCCCGATTTCAGATTTTAAGTGGTTTTCCCCCCTCTGTTTTGGAAGTCTGTCCTTCATAGTTTTAAAAACGGGCCAAGAGTTGCATGTGTTTACTAGCAGTGGTTTTTAGGCTGTCAGAGACCTTTGAATCCTAATCCATTTTGGATGAGGCACCAAGAAACGCACACAGCGAGAGCCTGAAGCATTTGAACTCTTGTGAGTACCCGTGGATTATCTCTCTTTCTCCTGTTAGTGCCAAAACCTACTCACTTCTGATTTGATCTCTAGCTGCCTGTATACGGCATTATGTTTTTTTTCCCCTCGTTGCCTTCAAGGGCACAAGTCCAGTCATCTATTTGCCTCCGTTGTTCTCTGCCGTCCTGTGCTGTGGCACTGCTCCTTGGAAAGGCTTTGTGATAGTGGTTCATCCTTCACTCTCAATTTATAAATTCTAACTATGAATGTTTGATTTCCAAGTCACGTACCAAACGGGCTTCTTTGTGAAAAGGTGATGTTCTGAAGCTCGTTGATGAAAACGGGTTATGGTAATTCTCTGGTTACAAGGAAAAAAAAACAAACCCTTACAATAAATGCCAAACTTCCTGGTTATTGTCTGTGTGTCCATTCCTGCCTTCTACAAGTGTTTTGTCTTTTCCTAACATCCGACTTCAATATAGCTGAACACTTAGCACCAAATCAGGGCCTTGATGAGTGAATCTTTTTTAGGAAAGGGGACCATGTTGGTTATTAATGGCACTGTCTTAGTGTCCTAAAATGCAGTCACCTGAAAAGGTTAATGACCAATTGTGGAGTGACAGATTTTACTAGAATTTGCATAGCAGCACCAAAAAACTACACAACTGATCTGCTAGGCATAAGTAACCCTCTTCCTGCAAGTGTTCTTCCCTTCTGTGCTAGTTTACAAAAGGATGCTAATGCAGAGCGTGTAAACTCCAGTATCGGACCACTTGGTAGAATCATAGAAAATGAGGGTGTGAAGGGAGCTCAGGAGGTCATATCTCGTCCAACCCCTGCTCCAAGCAGGACCTTCCCCACCTACATCATCCCAGCCAAGGCTCTGTGTAGCTGGGGCTTAAAAACCTCCAAGGATGGGGAGACTCCACAGCCTCTCTGGGTAACCCGTTCCAGTGCTTTTCTACTCGGCTAATGAGAGTTTTTCCTGATATCCAACCTAAACCTCCCTTGCTGCAACTGGAGCCCATTGCTCCTTGTCCTGTCACCTGCCACCGCTGGGAACAGTCCAGCTCCATCCTCTTTGCAGCCCCGCTGCGGGGACTTGAAGGCTGCTATTTGATCCCCCTTCATTCTTCTCTCCTGCAGACTAAATAAGCCCAGGTCCCTCAGCCACTCCTCACCAGTCATGTGTCCCAGCCCCTGAACCATTTTCATTGCCCTCCGCTGGGCACTCTCCAGTGTGTCCGCATCCTTTCTGTAGTGGGGGGCCCAAAACTGGACACGGGACTCCAGTACTTCCCACAATCTGCTGACAACACTCCTACCAACGCAGCCCAGGATGTCGTTAGCCTTCTTGGTAACAAGGGCACGCTGCTGGCTCCTGTTCAGCTTATTGCCCACTGTCACCCCCAGGTCCTTTTCTGCAGAGCTGCTGCCCAGCCAGTCCCCCCCCGCCTGTGCTGGTGCATGGGATTGTTCCGTCCTCAGTGCCAGACTTTGCACTTTGTCCTTGTTGAACCTTCTTGAACCTCATGAGATTTCAATAGGGTAAGTAGCTTTTAATTGCGTAGGTAAAATTCCACTAAGCAAGTACAAAGGCAACAAAAATTAGCTCAGTTTCGTAGGTCTTTTCCTCTTGGCGGTTCCACTGCTTTTGCTTTCTGCCTTCTGGAAGTCTGAACCTTTAATCTTGCCACGTTCAAACATATGTTATATCTCTGGTGTCCGAAGAGCAACAGATGATAGGGATGGGGGTGTTCTGGAACCTCCACGAGGGCGAGCAGGTTTCACACCCATATCTCTTGCTATGCGATAGCCGAGCCACTTGTGCCTGGCTGATTCTAGTGCTGTACCTTGCCTGTATTGATCAAGAATCTGCCCCTATGCTTCAGGATTATCTTGCTGGTGAATTACAAAGGCTCTCCTTTACAAGCAGGAAGAGACAGTTTGCATAAAACCTTTTTAGCAATCTATTCTCCCAACCATCTTGCTTGCACCTTTCAGTTCTGGTGTGTTTAGCTTCCCCCACCCCCCCGTCTTTCTTCTTTTCTTTATCTTGCCCATGCAGACCTTGCTTCACCAGAAGTGAGACAACAGCAGCAGCGCTGGTGGTGAATTTAATTTCCTGCTATTTAACAGAGGCTGAAATTAGCATCACAGTATAGGTGCCAGGAGGTTCTACCTGGCCTGTGTACTTTCAAGAACACCCTCTTAGGCATGTTATCTATTAGGAGGTCCAGTGTTGGGACCTCTGTAAGCAGAACCTGTTGCACTACTTTATTTCTACCGCCACTTTCCTCCCTCCAAAAATGCTGCCTGCACGCCACCCTTCCACAGCCCTCTCAGTTACTGCTACCCCCTTATTTGGTGCTCTCTCTTTAGTGGGACAGTCAAACAAATCTGCAGTTAACCTCATACAGTGTTGATATCCCACTGTTTATATCCCTCTTCTCAAAACCCTAGTTGGCGTGAGCCTGAGCCTGATTTAAATGCTTTGCAAAGCGGCAGACAAGGTTCTTGGGGTGAATCTGATATTTTCTGAAAGATATCAGATTCACCCCAAGAACCTTGTCTGCCTATGTTCTTAGACCAACGTGGCTACAACCTACGCCCTTGCAAAGCAGCATGATTTTCCTGAGCTTGTGAGGGATTCTCCTTTTAGAGTTTTTTTTTTTAAGAGCTCTGTAATTCCTTTTGATTTCATTCTGAGAGGACAGGGGGAGGCTTTTGTGTAGGGACCTTGCAAAGGCAAATTGGGTTTGCACATTCTTGAGACAGTCCTGCTCTCTTCTGTAAGAGTAGGGGCGTTTGGGGGAAGAGGAAGTTTGCTCCAGTTGGATTCAAAGTGCAAGCAGACTCATGCAGATTCACGGAAGTTTCTGGCCGGAACGGACCTCGTGAGATCATCAAATCACCCCAGGAAGGTGCGTGTCCAGGCTCAAAAAGCAGCAATTGCAATGTCAGTAGAACTTCAGGGCCTGAGGTTTCATGCTTAAAAAGAAGTGTTTGCTTAACTAGCTAATTGGGACTCATAGTACAGATGATCTCTTTTATTAGATCAACACGATTTTTGCAAAGAAATTTTCGTTTCTTTAAAGAATTTTATTTCTTTGCAAAAATCTTGTTGGTCTAATAAAAGAGAACATTTCTACTACAAGTCCTGATTGTAGTCATATTGGTCTACAGGAAAAAGCAATTTCAATGCCTGCTTAACTAACTAGCACTCTGCTAACCTCCATCTATAAAAGGAGAAGAGTTTCCAGAGTGAACCGAACTTCCCTGCTCCAAGTAGTTTATTAGCTAACGAAGTTCTGGAGCGGTAGCCAGGGGGACTTGGATTCATTTGCAGAGAAGCAGTAGCTGCAAGGAATTCACCCTCCCATCCCTGACACCCCGAGGTGGGATAGGAAGCATTGCTCCCTTGGACCAATGGCTGGGGAAGTGGTGATCTTGGTTATCTCAAGCTTGTGTTTGCTCTCGTAGTCAAGGCTCTACTTTAATAGACAGCCTGTCACTGTGCAGAGAGAGAAGCCCAGACCCCTGCACCGCTGCACCAGGCCTTTCTCCCAGTGCCCGGGGGTGCAAAGCCCATGCCATGCCCGGCCTTTCCCTAACCTTCCTCCCCATTCCCTCCACGAGCGACTTTTCTGCCCTTCCCCATGGCAGTGATGCAGAAGTTAAGTGCCGCTCCAGGAGGGCGCCCAGGGGCATCTTTCCCTGCACCACGTGTCTGTGGAGCTGGGCTCCAGCGCAAGCTCAGGGCCATGGCACCCATACTCCCCCCGTCCCTCGTGGCCCTTTAAGGCGTCTGCCCCACGCCCCTTCCCTTCCGGGGCTTGCAACACAAAGCGGCACCTCATTGGCCGGCGGCCTCCACACGCCTCTTGGCATTGGCTGCCCCAGACACGCCCCCGGCCAGGCGCGGGTTGAACCACCTTCCAAATTTGAGGGGGGGACACCTCTATGGACTCCCCCCCAAAAACAAGCAAACAAAAACCAACAAAACCTGGCGGGCACGAGCCCCCAAGGGCCGCGCTGTGCTGCTGCCGGCGGCTGCCCCGCGCTGCGCCCCTCTGGGCCGGCAGAGGCGAGCTCCCCTTTCTCTGGAGTGGTACAGCCCGCGAGAGATGCCCAGTGCGCAGCACACGTGCTCGGGGGAGCGGGCATGGGGCCGCTGCTGCTGCGGGTGCTGCGGGGTCGGCTCGGGTGAGTCCGTCCTGCCCGTACCTGGTGTTGGGGCAGGGGCAGGGGTCCCGGGGAAAGTCCTTCCTTCCTGCCCCTCAACCTGGTGGGACGCCAGGGGCAGGGGTCCTGGGGGAAGTCCTTTCCTCCTGCCCCTCAACCTGGTGGGACGGCAGGGTCCTGGCGGAAGGTCCTTCCTTGCTGGTGGGACCCCAAGGGCAGGGCAGGGCAGGGCAGGACCCCGCAGCCAGCCCCCAAGGGCTGGTGACCTTCCAGGGTGCACAGCACGTGCCTGGCTTTGTCCCGTGGGTGGGGGCCGGCCCGGCTCAGATTTGGGGTGCTGGAGGCTGGATCAGGGGCAGGGACATGCTTGCGCTGCAGGCCAAGTCCCAGGGCTGCGCCGCCCTTGCCAGTCCCGCGCCTGTCCTGCCCTTGCGGCCGTTCCTGGGTCAGCGGCGCTCCTCCCTCCAAGCCTCTCGGATGATATTGGTGAGACGGGGAGTTGGATGCCCGAGCGGCCGCGAGGAGCCAGCGAGCCACTGGAGCGTGCCGTGTGCTGACCGGGCGGCTCTGCCGCGGCACTTTGGACTCCTGCAAACAGGCGCTGGCACGACGGGTTCTCCTCTCCTCGGGAGGGGCGTCGCTTGCAAACCCAGAGGACCCTGCGGAGCGACTGGTACCGCTTCCTTCCCGTCGAGGGCCCTCCGCATGCAAAAAAGCCACCAGGCCGGTAGAGGTGCCCAGGTGCTGCGGCAGGGCAGTGACTTTTGTCAGGTCCCAAGTGCCGAGAGACTTGCCCCTCTGTTTTCCCAGTCCGGAGGTCTCCAGGGGACGCCGTGTCCACCTGGGAATCGTTCTCCTGTCTCCGGAGCTGAAGCCGCATCCTGATGATAAACGAGAGAGATGAGCGGACTACCCCCCCCCCCGGAGCAAACCCAGGGCGGGTGCGCGGGGCTCGTTCAGGCCGTGGCCCGCCTGAGGCCTCTGCCAAACTTTTTGACAAGTACAAATTTTTTCCAAAGCTGTTGAGATTTCTGAGCCTAAGTCTCATTGGCAGCTGATGGGACTTGGGGTCCTAAGTGACATGCGGAGAGAGGGCTATTTGAAGTGGCCGTGCTTTCCTTTCCATTTGAGTGGCTTGTCTCTTCCCTTTGGGGTGTGATGGACCCGTGCGGTGTGCGGCGAGGCTGATCGCGCACCCAGTGCACAGATGAAACCGCCTCGGTAGGGACCAGAGCTGTAGTTTGCATTGCTTGAAGGTGCCTGGTCTTGGCCCAGTTGTGCTTGGTGCTGTACGGACACGGCATAACGATGTTTTCCTCCTGGTCCGTTTTGGAGCTGGCCACAAGGGCTCCTCTTTGTAGCCAGAAAGTGTTTGAAGGGACGTGATGTGTGTCATGGGGTCGTCACTGGCAGGGACTCTTCGGAGGCCCGTCTCTGGGGTCCGGGAGCTCTGTGGCCCAGGTGGGGTGAAGCCGGTTGTGGATTCTCAATGGTTCTCACTCCTTCCCCGTGCAGACTGCGATGGCAACACCGCTCGACCTTTGAGGTGGCCAACGAGCCCATCCTGGAGTTCAAGCTGGGCAGCCTGGAACGAGCCGCCCTGCAGAAGGTACCAAGCCGGCCCTGCACCTCCAGGCTGGTCTTTAGCTCAGGTGGCAGGACGCTTCTCCCAGCCCCTGGTTGGTGACCTTTTGTCCTCCCCATCCTTGCGCCACCTCTTCCAGCTCCTACAATGCACGTCTTCACCCTGGCTGAAGGGCAAATCCGAGCTTCGCCTCTCCTCAGGGCATGAGCCTGGTGCCAGGCTGGTGGGCAGGTGAAGAGGGACTCTGACAGGGGCTGTGTGTGGGGCTGGGGTAGCTTCATTAGGTCCCTCTGTGTGTCAGGGATAGGGGGGTGCTGAGTCCCCTTCTGTCGCGCCTTCCCTCCGACAAGGGGAGCTGCCAGCCTCACTTGGTCCTCGTTCATCCCCAGGCACTAAACGACTTGAAGGGCAAGACTGAGGCCATTCCATGCGTGGTCGGGGGACAGGAGGTGTGGACGTCTGACGTGAGGTACCAGTTGTCGGTGAGTCCCAGCAGTGAGTGCCTGGTTGCAGGGGCCCTGGGAGTTCCAGCGTTGCGGGGTGGGATGGGTCTCTCTTCATCTAGCCAGGAGCAAGGTAGCACAGGTCACCAGGGGCCCCGGGGACATCCCTCTTAGGCCCCAAGAAACCGTCCTGCTGCCTGGACCCACTTCCATCCAGTCCGCTGGATGAATGCAGCTGGAGCAGCTGCAGAGGAAGGCGGACGAGCCCTGTAGCTGGCAGATGGGTCTTGGCCCGGTCTCTGTGCTATCCCAGTCTCCAGCAGAAGCTGTTGTAAAACCCTCAGTTAGTGCGGGTTTCCGGAGCGATGCAGAGCCTGGCTCTGCCTGGCCTCGGAGTAGCTGAATTCTGGGCTGGAACCTGCATTTCAGCCTCTTTCTGCATAGACGAGGCTAATGTTTGTTGTAAGCAAGCGTGATAGCGAGACTGGCTGATGTGGGACGTAGGTGTCTGGGTGACCCCAGCAGAAAGGCAAGGGAGGCTGCTCTGGAAGGGGAGCAGGTGCCTGGGAGCAGTGGGGATGGGAGGGCAGGGAGTGTTGTCGGGGAGGTATTTCATTGCAGCACAAATCACCCCAGACTTTCCTCGTCCTCTTTGCAGCCATACAACCACGCGCACAAGGTGGCCAAGTACTGCTACGCAGACAAGGTGAGCGCGCCCCGTGAGGCTGCCCGGATCTGCCGTCCAGTTTGCGGTCTGCAGGGGGCTGGCTTGAGGACGCAGGGTGGGAGGGCAGTACTGGGCTGGGCGCTCCCTTAGCAGCAGCAGCAGCAGCACAGGCCTGTGGAGGCTGCCCTGGAAGAGAGCAAAGTGCAACCGATCCTGCCTGTCCCAGCAGGTCCATAACCCCATGCTGCCAGCTGGAGGCATGTGAGCCTGCTTCCTGAAATGTGAGCGCCTTGCTGCCGTGCCAAGGAGCCAGCTGCTGTTTGCCCTAAGCCTTTCCAGTGCCACAGGCTGTGCCCTGTGCAGGTGCTTTTTCCACCTCCCTCAGGATACAGTGCTCCTCCTCCTCCTTGCAGGGGCCTGACACATTTTGGAGGGGGTTTCAGCCTCATGCAGTGCAAGGTGTGGCTGAGGTGGATGGGAGGCCTGTGCAGCCGCTGGAGGAAGTGCTGTAGGTGACTCCCTAGCGGGTCCCTTTTCCTCAGAGGTAGCACTGAGCTGGGCCCTGCGCGATGCTGGGTGCTGTGCTCCAAGACAGGCATTGGGAGACCACAGTCCCCAGCCAGGCCCTAGGTTGGGCCGTTTGGCAGCTGGAATGGAAACTTTCCCAGAAGTTTCAACTGGAGCAAAGGTGGTTCTTCTTTTCCTGCCGGAAATGGGGTGAGGGCAGGTGAAGGGTTTGACTGTCTGCAATGGGGACGGAGGACTTGCTGCTTGGGGGCAGTCTACCTGCCTGCTCTGGTCCAGCCGAAGGGGAAGCTAAACAGTGTTTAGTGTTTCTCTTGGGGGTTGCCAGCTGTAGCTTACCTTCCAGTGCCCACAGGACAGGAGCAGGCACACAGTGGTTGCAGGAGATTCAGCTGAACGATAGCACGTCCTCCGTTCCCTTAAACGTGGTATAACAGCTCATCTGTCCTCATGCCGTGCTATCCAGCTGCTGCCTGCCCTTCCAGAGGTGGCTGCTTTTCAGTAGTTGAAGGAGCCCTGCTATTTATGGCTCTCCTGTCTCACAGTGGGATACATGGAGACAGCACTTGGGGACTGCCATGCTTATTGACATGTGAAGTGATATAACTGTTCCCAAAAAATCTAGAAAACCCCGTTGACTTTGACCTGCCATCTGGTGAGGCCCTTGGTATTTAGAGTTGTGTGAGCGTGCAGCCGTGGACTTCAGGACAGGCTGCAGGTTGTCACGAATGTGTGTGGAGTGGAGGTGGGGTGGGTGGTGCCCATATAGACAGTGCGTCCTGCCTTCAGCCCTGGATCTGAGCCTTCCTGAACCCAAGGGTATCCTGATCTGGCCTTGTGTTTCCACCTGCCTCTCTGTAGGACCTGATTAACAAAGCCATCAATGCTGCCTTGGCTGTGCGGAGGGAGTGGGACCTCCGGCCCATCCAGGACAGGGCACAGATCTTCTTCAAGGCAGCTGACTTGCTGAGTGGCCCTAGGCGAGCAGAAGTGCTGGCAAAAACCATGATCGGGCAGGTAGGGCTGCATGCAAGGACTGCTGGGACCAGCCATGACAACTGGAGGGTTGGGTGCAGGAGAAATGGGCAGGCTTAATGAGGATGAGAAGCTGGTGGGGCTATACCATAGAGACGGGCCCAGGTGAGTGGCCCTAGCATTACATACACCCGTGACTCGGTGAGGACTGGCTGGATGGTGACTTACCCTCTTGGTGCTGGGCACGTTCAGCCTGTTCTGGCAGAGAGAGGGGCCTGTGTGAAGGGGGGCACTGCAAGGAGTGCTAAAATCTGCCCTTCCCAAGTCCTAAGTAGGGAATTTAAGGCCAGGCTGAGGACCAAGAGCCTGCTGAGTGGGTGGAAATACCTGGCAGCGGATGAAAGTGCCCTCCATCTCTCTTGGCTTGAGTCCCTTGAGCACTGGTTGCTGTAGAAGCAGGTGGAGGGTCCCAAGCATGGGCAGGAACTGGACTGTACGTGGGCGGCAGAGGGGGCTCACTAGCACCCCATAGGTGGCTCAGGTCTTTGCTGTGACTATTGAGAGGTAAAACAGGCATTGTTCTGGGCAGGGCTGGGGTTTCCTGGTCTGCTGGTGTTTGCTGGGCTGGATCCAGCACCCTGTAGTGGGTGAAGCTCAGTTTGAAGCTGGGGTAGGCCAGAAGTCCTCAGGGTGCTGCTGCCAAACCAGCCCCATTTTGGGAGTGAGGCTTCCTGCTGGCAGAGGCAATGTGGAGGGATGCGGTGTGCGATGACGTGTCCCGTGCTTGTCCCAGCCTCAGCGAGAGGGACGTGTAGGGGGTGCCTGAGCCTCACTGGTCTTCCCCGTTCTCCCGTCAGGGCAAAACCATCATCCAGGCGGAAATCGATGCTGCGGCCGAGCTGATCGATTTCTTCCGGTTCAATGCCAAGTATGCGATGGAGCTGGAGGAGGAGCAGCTCATCAGCGTGCCTGTCAGCACCAACAGCATGGTCTACCGGGGGCTGGAGGTGAGGAGCAGGGGCACCGACTTCCACCGTGGTGGGGCGAGCAGGGTCTCTCCCCTCGGATCAGGCTGGTGGCTGTGCTGGAGGGTGGGATAGGTGCCCCGTGCTCTTTGTGCGTCCCGGTGGGAAGCCTTTCCATCCGCCCCCACCCAGCAGGGCTTTTGCACTGTGAGATTCATCCTCTTCCTCCCTGCAGGGCTTTGTGGCAGCTGTTTCTCCCTTCAACTTCACGGCAATCGGTGGGAACCTGGCAGGGGCTCCGGCGTTGATGGTGAGTGTTTGGGACGGGGGTGGTCTTTGGGCAGTGCTTGGATTTTTTTTAAGGCATGACAGGGCCTATTGCCTTAAGCCAGCTGGGTGCCAGCAAGCCATCAGCTCATGATCACCGGTAAAGCAACTTTACTGGAAAACCAGGGCTGGGCTCCCAAAAGAGACCCAGTGCTGGGGAAAGGTGGATTTTAAGGTGCTCAGAACAAATGGTAAGGCCCACCCACTCCAGTAGCTCATCCTGGCTGCTGATAGTTGCCACCTGCCCTGAAGCAGCAGGGTTTGTTTTAAGCCTCTTGCTTGCTGTAACCCCTTTTCCGTGTAATGTTCCTTTTGCTTTTGCTAATTTGTTGGCCGCGCTGACACCTAGTGGCAAGCTGAACCTTACATTGGGCAAAACCTTGCCTGTCCTTTTTGATTGTCACCTGTGAGATGTCCCTTTTGCGCTTGTGTAAGAGAAGGGCCCTGGGATCCTCTGGGTCCCCCTTTCTCCCTGGGCTGCTTCAGGCAGGGGGCAACACCGGCGTCGATATTCTGCCGTAGTGGGCAGTGTGGCCGGGTTGGGCCGTTGTTGAGCGGTGCCGGTGGGAGGGCTGGCATAAGGACCATACGCCCTAATCGGAGCTGGTTGTAGAGCAGCGGTTGCATTAGGAGACTGTGAAATTAACTTGTTAATGAGGCTACTAATTTCACAGTTGCGCCGTGTTACACAGGCACTGGGGTCAGAAACGGCTGATCACGGCGGCACTCGTGCGAGCAGGTAGGATTGCTCAAGTGCAGCAGGCTGTTTCCAGGAGCAGCAGCTTGAGCCCGGTCGTAGCATGAGGAAGGACACGGGGGTTTTCCGTTCACTTGGGAGGGTGGGAACCGGCCAGGAGAATTGCAGGCTTTGAAGCTCCAGCCTGGCTCAGCAGTTGTGCTTTAGGGGGTAAGTAAAAGGGAGGGAGGAGAGTGGGGTGGGAGGGGGAAGTGTTAGTGCCTGGCATTCAAACAGTGGCTGAGCAGCTGCATCCAGCCCCAAGCTGCTAAACGTTGTGCTGCCCACGTAGGATGCCCAGACCCCTGGAACGGGATAGGAGCAAAGCAAGGGACTGTATGTCAGCAGATTTGGTGCTGGCAAGATGGACTGTGACAGTCAGGGTGGGTTTGGTCCTGGTACATTGTGGGTTAGATCAGAGCTGCTCCTTGCATGGGGAAGAGCTTGTCTGCACGGGGGAATCGCCTTATAATGATTTCACTGCAGCTGCCCTGGGTGGGCTCCTGATTCCAAAATAATGACTCCAGGATTATGTTGCTTTTACTCTGGAATAGGGGATCCCGGGGGGGGTCACACAGGCAAAGCAGTAATGAAATAGTCCTGCGGAGACAACCCCTGCCCGCGGTACCTGGGTCAAGGCGAGGTCCTCAGTGGACTGCAGTTGTGAGCCTTCCCTTAGGTCAAGAGGCAGAGCTGTTGGGTGAATGAGAGGCAGCATTTGGTTTTCCACTGGCTACTTCCTCACTGCTTTCACTGGGTTTTGGACAATGCAGAGGAGAGATGCTTGGTGTTTTGAAGGATGGTCGCCATAACGGAGTGAGCGTGTGTGTGTTGGGGAGAGGGGGACAGGACGTGGGACCGTCTCTTCGCTCTCCTTGCACGGTGCCTGGCTCCTGACTGGGGCGCTCAGGTTCTCCCGAACAGGCAGGATTATGTAGTCCGTTGCACAGGGGAGGCTGCTAATGAAAGAGCAATTATCCAGCTCCTATTCCAGGAAACCCATTGGGATTGTGTGTTGCTTATAGTTTGGGGGAGTGGGTGGGTGCCTTCTTGCAGGCGCTTGTGGCTCCGATAGCAGCCTGGCAGGCAGGTGCAGTGCTGGGGGGTTGGGCAGGGCAGTGGGTGTGATGTACCCAGATTCGCTCTTGCAAAAGCACCCTGGGATCTTTACTGGGCAGGACTTCAGCTTGAAACCCTAAATGAAACACACTGTGTCCATCCACTTGGTGTCCCCCCTGGGGACTGGAGGGGGAAACATCCATGCCGATTGGCTATATTCAGCCCCTCTAGAGCAATGACAAAGGCAGGGGACATAGGTTTCCAGACACTAGTGGATGTCACTCCCCAGGGGAGACTAGGAGGTGTAATGGAGGGGAGAAACATTGATATGGAGAACAGGGAAATCTTTCTGATGCGGGGGATGCATGCACCTAGGGAGCGACCTCTGTCAGGGGCCAGGGAGGGCATCCCCCCCCCCCCCCG
>NW_017729014.1:19777241-19782266 GCF_001723915.1 Gavialis gangeticus
CCCCCCCCCCCCCCCGTGTGTGTGCGCGCATATGCATGTATGTGCATGTGTGTGAGTTGACGGGGGGGGACGCGCAGGGCATGAGCCCCATACAGCTCGGGACCCCTGGACCCCCGGCACACAGCCGAGGGCCTCTGTGCTCTGACCTGTCCTGCTGGGAGGCAAGCGTGCGTTGGGTTGCTGAGGGCAGGACTCTAGTGCTACAGCTGGGTTAATGTGGGACGCCCCCGAGCCCTTCCTCATTCATTGGTTCATTGTGTTTTCCTCTTGACCCAGGGCAACGTGGTGCTGTGGAAGCCCAGCGACACGGCCATGCTGTCCAGTTACGCCGTGTATAAGATTCTGCTGGAGGCTGGCCTCCCGCCCAACGTCATCCAGTTCGTCCCAGCCAATGGGCCTGCGTTTGGAGACATGGTCACGAGCTCCGAGCACTTTGCTGGGCTCAACTTCACGGGCAGCGTGCCGTAAGTGCAAGGGGCTAGGGCCGGCCTTTGCGAGAGGTGGGGCACGGCTGTATCTTCTGCTGAGAGGCCATGCAGCAACGTTTCACAGGCCCTGATGGTTCATTGGGGACCGGGAGCAGGGCACTCCTGGCTGAAAGCAGACATGGAGCAGGCCTTGCTTCTGCACCACCCTGTTTGCTTCACTGCTAAGACAAAGGGGTCTTCCAGCACCATGCTGATACCGTCACCTGGGAGAAGTGGAAGGGTGCTGCTTTCCAGGGGGCGGTGACCCAGGAGGAGACCTTCCCCCAGCTACGGGGTCTTTGTACCCCTAAGACGAGCCCGGCAAACCCCTTGTTGTAGGAGCCTCCAGCACAGTTGCTCATAGAGACACCTAGACTCGCGTTGATGCTGCGGTCAACTGCTGGGCCCCCACTAGATCAAGCCCGACCTAGGTGTCGGGACAGGCTTAAATTCCCAGTGGTCTTTGGCTGCAGGGAGCACGTCTGGCAGGGGGAGGAAAGAGCTGGGCCCTTGGGGGCCTGGATCCTGTCCTCGTTCGTGGTGTGACACTGAGGCATAGCCAGAGGTTAAAGCTTCCCTGTAAGACAAGGGCAAGCCTGCTTCTCCCCCGCAGACTCAGAGGCTTTCGCTAACTAGTTGCAAAGCTCTTTAAGAGCCGCTCGGGCGAGCTGCGCGTTATTTATTCCACATTTCCCCTGCCGATGGGCATTAAGGGGACGGGAATTAGCCGCGTGAAGGAATCCACATCCCACTAAAAGGCATTGCAAGCAGGTGCCCCTTTCCCCAGGTAGATTTGCCAACACGTGCTCTCGCCGGCGCTTCAGGGTGAGTTATTTCCTTGAAGGGTTCTGCTAGCCCTGCCCGGAGCTCCGCTCCCAAAGACGCCAGATGATTAAAATCCAGGGGCCCTGCTAAACTGCCAGATGACATGGTCTGATGAGCATTGTGCTTTAAAGGTGGGAAGCTCATAAATTAGTATTAGCGGCTGTAGCTCCTGGTGGGAGTTTATTAGCATTTTTATTGTTTTGTAGAGCAGGGGTTTGTCACAGTCAGAACCAAAAAAAGAAAGGGGGAAAGAGAAGAATGGGAAGCTCCTGTCGGACGCTGTTCTTCCCTGCGCTGCTTCTCTTCGCCAGGTTTTGCCGTCTCTTTTGGCTCGTCCTGTTGTGCGCGTTGCTGCAGGTTGAGGCAGCCGTGCTTGGCCCGAGTGTGCCCTCCAGGCCACCCCCCCATCCTTGGGTGTATCCTGTCTCCCTTGTTTCTCAGGACCTGAATCAGGGACCAAAGGGTTTGGATCAAATCCTCTGGTGTGACCGGAGAGTGGGAAGCAGGAGGGGATGGTTTTCAGAGATGATGGATCGGTGGCTTCGGGGCTGGACTCTTTTCCCCCAGCCTGTTTGTGGGTCAGATCTGAGCTGCCCAGCAGCGCTGGTAGCTGGCGGTGTGTGTTGCTGGTGTCTCACTCTCCTCCTTTCCCTTTCAGGACCTTCAAGCGTCTTTGGAAGCAGGTGTCCGAGAACCTGGACCGGTACCGCACCTTCCCACGCCTGGCTGGAGGTACCTGTCCTGACTTGGCCACCAGGGGCCTTCCAGCTGAGTGCTCTCCTGGGTGGGATATGAGCAGTAAAGAGTCTGGCTGTAGCGACCCCTCGGCTCCTAACTGGTTTACAGAGGGGCTCTTCTTACTAGACGTGCGCAGAGGAACATGGTGGGCACAGTACAAGTTGCAGTGAGGGTTTGGCAGTCAGGATTCCTGGGTCCTTATCCTCGACCTTGGAGGACACATGGTCTCATGTTCAGAGCAGAGGCAGGAAGTCAGGGACTCCTGGGCTCTGTCCTCTATACGGCTAATGCCTCGCAGGTGGGGACAATACTCCTCAATGCAGAAGCTGGAGAGGTGGGATGTCTCGCTGGGATGATAAGTGGATGTCCCCTTAGACCTGCCCACTGTTTCCAAGCCCGGCAGAACAGCGTCGGTGCTCGCTGTGTGACCTGCTCCAGAGGGGGCTTTTGGGCTGTAGCTGTTGGTCTTCTGCAGCCTGATCACATAATGCTCTTTATGGGACCCGGGCACCTGACCCCAGTTGTCTTTTGCTGCCCAGTGCAGGGGGACTGGACCCGATGATCTACAAGGTCCCTTCCAGCCCCTAACTATCTATGGATCTATTAACCTTCCCTCCCCCGTGTACAGATTGGTGGCTGCCCAGCATGACTCAGTGAGACGACAGGCCCTGTTTCAGCTTCCCTCGTCCTGCTCTCGGGAGGGGGAAAAAATAAGAGAGGGGGTGACCTGCGGGGAGTTCAAGGCAGCAGAGACGATTAGGGCTGAGGGAACAGTGCCTCTTGCTCCACTTCAGAGTTGGGATGCAAGATTTGAGGGTGATCTTTGCCTCTAATGTACTGGGTTATCCTGAGGTGAGTCTGGTTTCTGTACCTGTGCAGAGGTACGGAGAACCTTGTCCTTTCTCCCAGGGTTGCTGGAGATGCTTGGTGCTGCTTGTCAGGCCGTTGATTAGAGCCAGCCCTGCCTCTTGAGGAGATTTTTGGGGGGCGGGTTAGGAGAGCCCTGGGTAGGACCAGGCAGGACTGAAGTGCAGGGAGCTGGGGCCTGGCTGCAGGTCCTTGCAGGGTGATGAAGCAGGGCCCGCTCCTCTCACGGCCCACCCGGGGGTTTGTCTCCCTCTTCCTGAGCCCAGAGTGCGGCGGGAAGAACTTCCACCTGGTGCACAGCTCGGCCGACGTGCCCACCGTGGTGAACGGGACCCTGCGCTCGGCCTTCGAGTATGGTGGCCAGAAGTGCTCGGCCTGCTCCCGCCTCTACGTCCCCGACTTGCTGTGGCCCCAGATCAAAGCGAAGCTGCTGGAGGAGCACGGGAAGATCAAAGTGGGAGACGTGAGTGGAGCTGCGGGGCTGCGGCAGGGCTTTGCGGCTCAGCGGGTGGCTGATGGGATTAGAGACTGCGGTAGCCGGCTGCTAATTCCTATTGAACCGAGCTTTTTATCCACTGGTTCTTCTCCCCCCCACCCAGCCCTCGTCTTTCTAGTGATTAGAAATTAACTTGTAGCCAACGCGGTGCAGGAATGACGGTGCAAGCAGCTCTTCATTGCAGCCTAATTGAAAAGAGCAGCTGGCTCGCATTGCGGGTGCATGGGGTAGTGGGGGGGTGCATAATATTAAACTAGGGCACCCCAGATGTATCTGCCTGTTTTTTCCCACCTCTGGGGTTACCTGGGGAGTGCTTGGAAAGGGGTGATGGGCCAGGGGAGTGGGGTGAAGGAGCTGGATTGCTCTCCCATGATTTCCCCTCCTTCCCTCTGCAGCCAGCCGGGGACTTTGAGACATTCTTCTCTGCGGTGATCGATGACAAGGTAAGATCCATCCCCTTTGCCCCAGGCATCAGCTAACTCTGCTTTCTGAACTGGGCCCCCTCTCTGGACTGGGTCTGTGTGCCCTTGCTCACCACAGCCCCCACTGGCATGTCTCACCCGAGCCTTCTGGCTGGATCCCCCATCCAGTGGTCTCCTCCTGTTTCCCCAGCAGTTTCTAGGTCTGCCCATTTCCAGTAAATCAGTCCATTATCCCTTTCCCTGCCCCACACATGGGCTCTCTTTCCTACAGAGGCCCCTGCTGTGCTTCTCTGAGCTGACAGGCACTGGCTTAGCTGTGCTTTCTGGTGGTAAGGGGCAAGGGTGCCTCTGGCATGGCCGCGCCCCTCGTTCTGAAGGCTTTGGGAAGTCCCGTGCATGCCTGGCACCCCGCTGGCTAGCCAAACGCTGGCCACTGGGACTGCACTTGATGCTGTTCTTAAATAGAAAAGCACAGCTGGTCACCCTGCATGTTGCAGTACAGGCTGGCCACCTTCCAACTTGCACCCGTCTCATACTTGGGGCTGTGGCTTCTGCTGGCTGGCTTTTGAGGGCAGCTGCAGTATGTAAGATGTAACCTGGGCACCATCACATCTCCCAAGAGGTGTCCTCTTGGGTACAGATTCAGGGACATGGGTCCAACACTGTCCGCATTAGCCTTCCCGTATGAGACGGGTGAAGGTCACAAAGTCATTCACTGGAGCATTCAGGCAGATCCCTTGTTTGTGTTGCCATCGGGCAAGACCTCCCTTCTGACCCCTTTGCTTTGCGGGTTTTAGTCTTTTGCGCGGATTAAGAAGTGGATCCAGCATGCCCAGACGTCGCCCAACCTCACCATCTTGGCAGGCGGGAAGTGTGATGACAAAGTCGGGTATTTCATTGAGCCGTGTATCGTGGAAACCAAAGACCCGAAGGATCCCATCATGAAAGAGGTGAGTGCCTGCGCTGGCTGGTGGTGCCGTCCTCCTCCTAGGTTGGCTTGGCAGTGAGGAGGGCAGGTGGGAGATCACCAGAAACATGGAGCTTGGAGATGGGACTGTCCAGGCAACCTATTAACAGGGGCAGTGGGGACCACTGGTGCAGGATACTCCCCACACCCTTTCCCAAGGCAGCATCTGGCTCACTGATGGAGAGCCTGGACATAGTAGGAAGCACTCCTGGCTACCCAGCTCCGTCTCATTCCAACACTTCA
>NW_017729014.1:19787266-19788763 GCF_001723915.1 Gavialis gangeticus
TGGAGAGCCTGGACATAGTAGGAAGCACTCCTGGCTACCCAGCTCCGTCTCATTCCAACACTTCATCACCAGGGTGACCCAAGAGGATAGAAACCACATAGCAAATAAAGAACCTGAGGGCTGCATTTGTATTAAACTCCAGCTGGGCAGGGCCCTCAAGCTCCTAATCTTAGAGCCTTTGAAGTAAAGGAGAAGCATGTGCTTTATCACAACAGCCCGTAAATGCAGCCTCCGTTTTACGGGGATGGGAGAGCAGAAAGCTTAGTCCTTCTCTGCCACACCTCAGAAGCAGCATGGACTTACAGCCGATGCTCTCGAGGGTTTCTTTTCTCCTGCCCCATCTTTTACAGTCCTAGAAGTACCGACCCAGCCAGAATAGCCCTGAGCTTAGCCTCCGAGTTAAAGGGGCTGAGCGTGTGAGGCTCCAAAAAAAGGCCCAGCTATGTTCTGGGGTGCATGTCTGCTCCCTGAACAGTTAAATGGGGTGTTTTGCTGGTTATCTGTCCCTGCTGGAAGCTGGGGACAGGTGTCCCTGCTGGATGCAGGTGATCTGCTGCCAGGCTCAGATGCCACTGTCCTGATGGCCTTTATTTTGCTACGCAGGAAATTTTTGGCCCAGTCCTGGCCGTCTACGTCTACCCGGAGAAGCAGTACAAGGAGATCCTCCAGCTCATCGACACCACGTCTCCCTATGGCCTCACGGGGGCAGTGTTTGCCCAGGATAAGTAAGTGCCCGAAACCTCGTTGCTTTGCCGTGGGCTCGCAGCGCTCTCATTTATTCCTCTTTTCTGGCAACCTGAGGAAACCGCTACTTGCCAAAAGGGGCTAAATAATTCTGCTTCGAGCTGGCACGAGCTCCCTCTATTTGCCGTGCCTCCTGGCAGAAAAGCAGCTTTCTCTTTCCCCGCTGGCGTCCCGGGCAGCGTGGCTGCAGGAGCGACCGCGGGCAAGGAGGCGTCTTGACACCTCGTGCCGCTTCTCTGGCGGCGACTGCGGAGTCTGAATGTGGTTGTGCTGTAAGAGGGGCTGGATTTTGCATCTGTGCCAGTGTCTTAGGCGGCTTCTTGCTGGGAGGCTGCTGCTGCTTTTAGCGCCGGGGTATGGAGTTGCAGCAGGTTCCTGAGAGGGGGAAATGGTTTTCCAAGGGATGGCAGAGCAGGAAGGGAAGGGTGTGGGAGAAGTGAGACGTGAGCTTAGGACCAGGACGTCTCTCATCCAAAGTGGAACAGAGCCGGGGGGGCAGCCACAGTGCAGAAGCCAAGGGTTGAATGGTACCAGTGAGAGGAAAGCAGCACCCTTCAGCAGCCGAACCTTTGGTGGGATAGCAGCAAGATTGGCCGGAGTCCCCTGGGACATTGGGTTAGTGTGAAGGTCACTCACACACACTGAAGGTTTGGGAGAGCAGGCTGGCAGGATTTCATAGGTGTCATAGATTTTTAGGGTCCAAAGGGACCGTGGTAGGTCATCGAGTCTGACCCCCTGCCCTGGGCAGGAAAG
>NW_017729014.1:19788806-19814507 GCF_001723915.1 Gavialis gangeticus
CCTCTTGAAGACCCCCAGGGTAGGGGAGAGCACCACCTCTCATCTCAAGTCTCACTGCAGTGGTCCCGCTTGACCAGAGCCGTTCCTCCCCGTCATTCCCAGGAACGTCATCCAGGAAGCGAGGAAGCTCCTGAGGAACGCGGCAGGCAACTTCTACATCAACGATAAGTCGACTGGCGCGGTTGTGGCCCAGCAGCCGTTTGGAGGGGCCCGCGCCTCGGGTGAGTGGGCAGAACCTCCCCTGGGAGCAGGAACAGGTCCCCGTTCGGGATGTTTCTCTCTACGCAGCTCTCGCTCCCTTGGCCGGGTGTTGAGAGTCAGCAAGGCTGAGCTCTTGCCCTGTGTAGCAAAGCCAGGACAAGTGATGCCCTATCTGCTTCCCATTTCTTCCCCCAAAAGATTGGGATCTCACTACTGAACCTATCCCAGGGCAGACTCGGGTGCTCGCTCAGTTCTGCAGGTCTCCAGTAAAACACAGTTTCCCTCCTTTTCAAACAGGCACCAACGATAAGCCCGGTGGTCGCCACTACATACTGCGCTGGACGTCTCCTCAAGCCATCAAGGAGACCCACGTGCCCCTGGAGGACTGGAAATACTCGTACATGCAGTGATCCCTGTACGGCGCCGCCCCTGCTGGCAGCCGTCCGCCTCCTGACGCTGACGTGCAGAGTACTTAGACGCGACAGCTCTGATGAGATTTGAAGCATTTAATTTCTTTAACAAAAGTCTTTAATTTGTCTTAGATGAGGTTTTCCAGATTGTTGCCCTGGAACCAGAGAAGCCCTTGTGATTTCCTGATCCTGATGTAGACCCAAGAACAGGGTTTTTGCTTCCTGTGTTCTCTGCTCCCTTGAGCTGCAGTTTGTTCACGGTCCTCCAGCTGCTTTGGGGTGAGGCTTCTTAGCAAGGAAGAGGGGAAGCACTGCTGCGACCTCAAAACCTCTAGGCTGGAACGAGGATGCAGCAGTCAGACCCATGGGCACAGGGGAGCAGAAGGCAGCAAAAGAGGAGAAATGCCCTTGAGAGAGCGAGATCGTAAGTGAGGCCAGCTCTTACCTGCACCAAACAAATCCACAAGCTTGCTCCTTCCCCTCTGAGCCCCAGGGAGCATGAAGGATGACACCTTTGAGGTGCTTTTGTCCATTTCTGTCCCCTGCCTCTGGCCAACTCGGGACTGTCCCTCTATTGATCTTTTTTTTTTCCCCCATCTAGTTTTAAGTGAGCCGGTGTCCGCTGCTGAAGCTGCGGAGCCATCGCCTGAGCTACCAGGGGAGAGGGAGTGAACATTGTAGGTAATCAACCCTCTGCTCTCAGGGTTTAACGGCAAGGTCTTGCTTTGAATTTCTTCAGCTGACCTTCCTCATGCAGCAAGGAATGAATCCCAGCGGGGTCACCTGGCAGAGTTCAGAGTGCAGATGTATTTAGGGAGGTAATGCAGTGAAAGCAAAGCTCATGTCTCTTCTCTCCCCTCTCACATTTTGTCTGCCTCTCGGGGCCCTCTCCGTTGCAGCTGGCTGCCTCAGGCTTCCCTTAGCCTCCTGTGAGAGAGTCCCGATTTCTCACTGCTGTTATCTGAGAAACAGTGGTGGGTAATATCAGGAAAAGGATAGGGCACACTGAGATGGAGCAGAGGCTGTTTTTGTGCAGGCTTCTGTAATGCTTTGCTGCTAAACGGTGTACTTTGAAAGAACTTATTGGCCATACGTGTCACCTCAGCAGAGTTACTAGCTGTCCTCCCCTGACGCCAAGGGCAGGGATTAGCCACACATGCCTCCTTGCAGCTCCTTCAGCAACAGGTACACTCCAGGCTTGGTTTCTACCAGGACTTTGGCAGCTGCTTGAAGGCAAGACAGAAGTTTTAAGGGAATTAGTTGAGCTCCTCTCTAAGCTATTCCCAAATGGGTGCAGAGGGCATCTCCTCTTCCTTGGAGCAGGTCCTGCATTAGCAACAGGTACCTGGGCAACAGCAGGAATCTATTTAAAATTGGCAGCTTGGCAATTTAATTGAAATACTTGAGTTCATTGTGCCTTAGCCCAGATCTTTTGCACGGTTCAGTGAACTTTGTGCACTGGGCACTACTGGCTGTGTATCACTAGTGAAAGATCAGCTTGCTTATTCTGATCCGTCTAGTCCTACATGGCCCACAACTGCTGTAACCTACAGATATAGCATTGCAAACTCAACACCCAACTGAAGGGGTGTCCACATTTTCTCACCCTCGGTGAGTCACCAGGAGTGGACCCCCTGATTGCATTTCTAGCAGAGAGCATTACTTCGGTGGCCAGCCCTTACCCTCCATTAGTCCATAACTCAGAGCTGTTTAAGTAGTGGACTGTCACAGTCCTCCCCATCTCAGACCATTCTTGTTGCTACTGATCATGACTGGGGCTAAATGTTGACCTCTGCTGTGCCTCTGCTCGTGGTTTGCTTTCAGGTCAGTCCGTCAAGTCAGTGTCTGCTGTCTCGCACAATTCAGTACCTGAGGGATGTGAAAATTTAGTAGCACGCTTCTCTAAAAGACTATTGCCAAAGCAAAAAAGGCTTCCTTAAGAGGTCACTAGCACTTTCTGGTTCTAACTGTGTCAAGGGGCTTGCTGTATTAGGCTCTAACTGTACAAATCTTGTGGAATCCACTGTTGTAGGTTAAGCCTAGAAATCAGAGAGACAGAGTCAGGTTATCTGTCCACCTTCTAGCTGTTTGTGACATTACGCAAGGTCAGCCTGCCAGCACTGATCTGTGGCAACACAATATTGCAGCCAGGCACCACCTAGAATGTCTTTGTATAGTTAATGCGGAGAGGTAGCGATAGATTCAGCCAGCACCTTCGTGCTGCATATCCGTCCACAGGGTCTGAGACAATCCTGGGGTAAATTTGTTTTAACTCTGCCAGGGAGAGTAAGTGCTCTCTCCTCCTGTGCCAAGAGCCAAGTGGCTCAATCCTCCCAGCTGTTACCTGCCCCTCCAGCCCCTCCTCTAGATCTTTTTAACCCCTCAGGGACTATGGGTGGCTACTGCTCTACCCTGAACCCCGAATGATGCTGCAGCCCCACAGTGTGCCTGCTGCTCCCTGCCATGGTGAGTCCCAGCCTTATCCTTACCCACTTGAGCTGTCTTTTGTCAAGGTAGCTCTGCAGTCCCGAGGCAGCATCTTCCTGTGGCACTGTCTATGGCTTTCCCTTTGGTGCATATAGTAGAAGCCTGTGATCTGGGCTTTTTAGTTCCTAACAAAGATCAGCCACCTTTCTTTTCAAGAGACTGCTTTTGGAAAGCTTTCACGCGCTTAACTTTCTTGAACTAAACCAATTGCTCCTTGCTTAAAAGGATGAAAACCAAGGACAGTCACTAGAAGCTGCCCTATCACTGAACGAGTCACCATTAAGTCCCACTTGCCTTTGAACCCCAAACCCAAATAGATATAAACTCAAAGGAGGAGATGGCATAAAAGCTCTGCAAATATAAAGAGGTGGTGCTCATGGCTGGAATAAGCAAGCAACACCTTGTATATGCCCAGGTATATTGCTGTGGTAGCCAAGTCCCAGACAGACAAGGAACTATTGGTTTTTGTTTTGCTCAGCCATGAGCTTTCTTTTCCCAATACAGCACGGCTGGTGAGAATTGGTCCCCATTCTCCTGTGCAATAGTAAAAGTTAATATTGTGTTAAAAGCATGGCTCCAGTTAGCCTGGTAGCACTGTCTGCCTTTGACAAGTGCCAGTTTTGCCTGCTCTATGATGGAAAAAGCAGAGCACAGAACATCATTTTCATGCACTTGTTAAATGGAGATGGAGCTCAAGAGTTGGCTGCTTTCCTTTTACTGAAGATTTGAACGCTGTTTACACGCGAGCACACTGTTGCTCATGGTAGTGCACGCCTGCGGTAGGGCTCACCTGGAGCGCAGTGTGTGCAGAGTAGCTCTGAGCTGGCAGAGAGCTGAGAGGGGACTAGGTTTTCCATAGGGAAAGGACATCCGTGTCCTGAGTCGCTGCTTCAGCTGGCCTCAAGGGTCAACGGCTGCAATCCACTGGATGCCAAAGGGGTCGAGTTGGTCAACATTTGTGGCATGTCAGCTCACCAATTTGAATGACGTGTGGGGTTTCCAATGGGAAAAGCTGCTGCGGTGCGACCTGATGAAGAAAGTCCAGTTATTGTTGGATGAGAATAAGGCTCACGTTGCTGTAGTTACTGCTAATAAAGGTTTAGAAAAGCTGTGCTCTCTTCAGGAGACTTCTTTTCCTCTCTGCAAATCTAAGTAGGACCAGGGGCTGTGGGAGGATTTGCTTATGACCAAAAAGCGTACAGGTTTTCAAAGGTATTTAGGACCTTACCCTTTCAGATTCAGGATCCCACTCAGTAAATATCTATCTGCCTTGCTGGACACCTGAATACTTGCTGGATTAATCCTGTATGGGGCCGAGTCCCCACTACAGCTCACACTGGGCTCATGTAGCAAGAGGACACCATGCAAGTGCTGGACATTAACGGCCGGCGCAAGAATTGAGTTGAGCTCGGTTAGGAGCTGCAGTCACCAGGCCTGCAATGCTTCTGTCAAGCAGCTCATCTCTGCAGTGCTGTTTCCCTCCCCAGCCCAAACTGTGGGCAGTAGGAGATGGGACAGCCTTAATAAATTGCCATGGTAACTTCTGACAAAATCATCTGTTGTTTCAGTGCGCTTGAAACCTCAAAGAGAAAATCCCAGTGTTGTTTACTGGGCAAACACAGCGCCGGGGTAGCAAGCCACACGAATGCTGGAGGTTAGCCAAGAACCATCAGGGAGCATCTAACAGCTCCTTCTGCCTTTCATGCTCCTGTCAAATCCTTTCAAGCAGCATCTCACCCCTTTAATTCATGCGTTCGGATGATAGACACTAATGGCGCTGCAATCTCTGCTAACACCTTCTCGGGATCCAGCAGTGATTTGCTCAGGAAAGTGATCTGCATACCCATGCAGTTCGCAGCTTGTGGGCAGGCGGAAGTGCACTCGTCCCCCTGCCTTTTCGTCTACGCTGGGACCACCAGAGATTTTCATCCTGGAACTGAATGGGCTGCTGGCTCAGCCCTGCTAAAATCAGTAGGGCGGCACAAGCGGAGACCTTACCGTGGGTCTCTAGGCAGGCTTCGTGCTCACGGAGTGCCCTCCCTCCAGCTACCGCTCAATTCAAGTTCAGTGGGCAGGGCTGGATGTGTCCATTTTGGAGAGGGAGGAATTACGGCACTGAATTGGAGGCTCGGTGCTTCACTCACGACACCGAAGGCCCAATTTTCAGAGTGTCTGCACCTCCCACCAACTCCATGTGAAATTGTGGGTACTCTGCTTCTTAAAACTCCTGCTTGGCTGCTCCAGGATGGGCACCCAGAAATCTTCAAGTCCACAGCAATCTTCAAGCTTTTTCTTTTTCTTTTTTTCCCCCCCTTCAAATGTGGGGCTAAGTAACTGTCTCAAGGCCACAAAACACATCAGTGGCAAAGTCTGATCCTGCTAGCTTGTCCAGTTCATCCCTGGTGATTCAGGTGGGGCAAATTTAAGAAGAGATTCAAGAGCCAAAACTTTGGAGAATACACTCCAGCCTGGGGCCACTCCCATGAGAGCCTGAGCAGTTAAGGTCCGTGATACTGCCTGTTAAATGTAACGTTGTTCGCCATCAATTCACCCCCACACCTGTTCAGCAGCATTAAGGACAACCTGTGGAGGTGGAGTAGGGGGCAGGGCAGGAGGATTTTAGGGGTCATTGCATAGGAAGCTATACAAGAGGCACCCCTGGGACCACCCGATGGGCAGAAGGTGAAGCTCGTACCGCTCCAGATTCTCAGTTTCACACTGAAGATCAGGTGTTGCAGCTATGGGAAATGCATGCAAATCATGCACACGATTTGAATTTAAATGCCAGGCTAGGGGATGGTGGTGGAGAGGAACTAGTATAGTAACATGCAAATAACCTTTGGGGACGGTAGGAGGGGGTTGCAGGCATTTTCCCATCATGGTACAGTGCAGTCCCTGCTGTCAGGCCCGGGGGGAGGAGGGCAGCGTACCTTACAACATAGGTGAAGCCTCAAGTCCCAGGACGTGGTTAATTCCTTCCTCTCCACATCTGCAGATTGGGTTGCGTAGGAGGCCCAAACCCTAGCCGCAGACCTGATCTGCCAGCCTCGCAGGTCAATAAATAGGAACAATGGGAGTGATTAAATAGAGAGCCAACGTAATTTAACTGCATTGTGGTGCACTGGCCAAGAGCGCATTTAACCTGGGGACTGGACTTCTGTGCTGAGCAGGCACCAGGTCTGGTCTCAGTGAGACTCCCAAAGCTAAAAGCATGATGCACAGCCACCCCCATGATGCACAAGACAGTGCTCCAGCCTGTCTAGGTTACACAGAGTCTTGAACTGGGAACAGATCAGTTCTGCCACCACCAATTCCCTCAGAGAGCCCTCAATTAAGAGCACCCCGTTATTAGTACCAGAAATGTGAGGGATTGATTGAGTGACTGGCTTCTGTGTTTCTGAAGGTGCAGTTATTTGCTCCTGTAGCTTAAGGCCCTTCAATTCCTGACTGCAGCATGCTGGTAAAGCCCATGCACCACAACAGAGATCCAGACCTCTTGGGTTTGGCGCTGTATAACTATATAGCCAGACAGGCCCTGGCCTCAAATAGCATCTCAATAGAACAGACAGAAACCAGATTAGAGGGGAACAAAGGCACAGAGAGGAAATGTTTTGCCTAACATCCCACAGCACTCACGGGCACCCAGGGGCTACTAGATGATGATACCGCTCCACAACTTGCAGGCTTAAAAAAAAAAAAGACCTTCAAAACACAGCTACCTACATCCTGGCTTCCTTCAGGGTGAAGCAGCAGTCCTCCCTGTGCACAGCCCGGGCCCATCACTTCACTCAAAGAACAAATTCGACCAGGCCTCACCCCCACTTAACACGCGCCCAAACAAAACCCCATGCAAATACGACCTGCGGATCATTTCCACGGCTGAGACACCGGAGCTGGGCATGGCGCTGGCGAAAGGGCACTGCTGGGGCAGCTGAGATGGCAGGCTTCACGTCTGTGCTCCTGTTTGTTCTTTGTGTTGTGCCGATTCCTAGAAATACCAGCCACAGACTGTGCGCAGGGGGCCGGGGCTGTACACACAGAACAAAAAATGACCCGCTTCTGAGCAAGTGTCTTTAGGCAAGCTGAAAATGAAATGAAGGCTGCCCGCTTGGCGCGGTAGTCTGTCTTTAAAGCGGGCAGTTCTGCATTTCCCTCAGTTTGGGGTTTTCCCCCCCTATTTGGGGGAAAGGGGTAGGGATCACTTCTATACAGCATGGTGGTTTGGGACGAGGGCTGGCACGTCCATTCTGTATTACGCAGATATCCAGAAGGACCCAACAAACTCACAATCTCCCTGGTCTCTAAAGCTCTTTGGTGCTGTGATGACTTTGCTGTTGCCAAACACCGGCCATTAGACCCTTGTTTCAGCACCTGCTAGATCAGGGGTTGGCAAAGTTTTTGGGTAGAGTGCCAAAAACACGGCAACTTTGACTTGTAAAATGTTGGTGTGCCAGGGGCAGACGGTAGGGGAGTAATGAGGGGCCTGATCCTTGTTGTGGCAGTGCAGCCCCGGCCCCCTCCCCGCCACCTACCCCAAGGTGCACATGCCAGGCAAAAAGCCTTTGTGTGCCACGCTCTGGCACCCGTGCTGGGGGGTTGCCTACCTCTGTGCTAGATGCTACCTTTCCTTTCAGTCTCCTTCAGAGGAAGCTGAAATCATTCAGCACTTCCCAAGCTGTTCTTATTTAATGAGTGGCCTGAGCAGCAAGAAGCTCCAGTCATGGACTTAGGACTGCACTGAAGAACCTGCGGTCTAATAAAAGCTTGTAGAGGATGCTGCCTTTCCCTAAATTAAAAGTCCAGCTGGAAGTGAAAAAAATATCCCCCGTGTCTTAAAAAACTGGGGTGGCACGTATACTGCTGGACATCAGAGCCGTGCTGCTGGATTGCCACGGCTGCAGTCTCCCCAGGCCCTCAGGACCCCAGGTAAGGCTGCTGGGGCCAACCCAGGTGGTGGTCCCAGCCTCCCTAACCCCAGCTGGGACAACGTGCCATGCACCAGAGCGCACGTGCATGGGTGTTTCCCACGGATAAGTAGCAGTATCACACAGTGCCGCTGCTGTTTGTCCCCAAGGAAATGCACGCTCCCGCTTATGGGGACTTGCGTTTGTAGGGACAGCAAAACTGATTCTACACACCACAATGCCTAAAGAATTGGCAATACTTATATAAATATCCTCCTTGTTCTTAAGTGTTGCTGACAACAAGCTACACAACACAGATTACAGGCAGTTGCAATGTCACAGCAAGTCTTCAAGGCATCCAGGGACTGGCTTTGACCTTGCTTCCTCTATTGAGACAACCCTCATTCATGTATTCTTAGTTTGTTCAGCAGAAGCATCTACATCCCTCCTCCAAGATCTCAAGCACTGTACTGGGCGCTGCAGGCACAAAGGGAGAGAAATCCCCTGCCCCGATGCTCTTATTACAGCCTGAGAGTACAAGATGCACAAAGGGCGCGAGAGAGAAATGGAGGTACAGGGAGATGAAGTGACTGCTCCAAGGTTGCAGGAAGGTAAGCCACAGCTCTGTCCGCCCCTCAAGTGCTCTACCCACTAGACCACGCGGCCTCCCATGAAACGATGGAGTCGAGGATCTTCAGGGCACTGGCAGATGGAGCAGCCCACTAACAAAGACAAGCGTCACCATCATTGCCGCACCTACACGTCTTCACAAGGTGTTTTCTCTTGCAGGCAAGAAGCAGCCCAGCTCGCGCACCAGATTTCGCTGCCCATGACATTGCAACAACCCATGACGGGATGGAAATGTGTTCAGGACGGTGCCTGAAATGCATGTAAATAAGTCAGCGCAAACAGACAAAAACAAGCACCAAGTTGGTGGATCCAAGGCAGGAACCTGCTGCAGCCGCTCGCCCGCGGACTGGTGTTCAGGCAGCAGCGCCATGAGGGAGGCCGGGTTGTGTTTCAGTGCCTTGCTGATCGCAACCAGCTTGAAAACGCTCACCGCTTCCGACTTCCATCTAGCAGGCGATTACGTGCTCGGGGGGCTCTTCTCGCTGCATGCTGAAATGGTGGGCAAATCCCCCTTCATCCGCGCAGAGGTGCCAAGATGTCAGACGTAAGTAGCATCCGGCAAGACTTTATTCTCAGACCAAGGCACAGGACAGGTGTTGCGGTAGATGCTCAGGGCTGGGACTCACTTGATCCGGGCTCGGTTTGCGAGCCAGAAGTTAAGCTGACATTATCAAGCCAGATGCTTGTCACCTTGTAGGAAACGGTAGCCATGCATTGCACATCTCCCTGTTGGCCTTCTAAAAGACTCCTGGTAAGCACCCAAGTTGAAGCAACCAAAGTTTGAAGGCCATGGAGAAGTTTAATCTCTTAAAAATTTCTCATACAACAGCAATGCTCCCCCTCCTGCCCCTTGTCTATTTAAACTGTAAACTCTTCAGTGAGCAACAGATCCTGCCCTATGCATATGTACAGCACCTGGCACAAACAGCGGCAGGAGGAGGAGACTTGGAAGACCAAGCTTTAACTCCTTTCTCTGCCACATACTCCCTATGAGACCTTGGGCAAATCACTTCAGCTCAGTGTTTCATTTTTTCCCATTCTGTAAAGCAGCGGTACTAATAGCTATACCCTGCCACGGAGACATACGGTGAGGATAAGTACATTCAAGTTTCAGGGGCTCTGAACTGTGCCCAAGATTCATTGATAAATAGCAAATATCCTGGTTTGGATACCCTAATACAAAGAGCCATGGCGTGATGCAGGATTTGTAGAAATCAGACAACTGTCTTGAATCCAGGATGGTAGTCTATGCAGCTGTGGACATACACTTTATATGGTGTCCAATTCAGAGGAAAAGCCATAGTTTTTGCTGCAGACAGAGCTGGGTGACATTTTTCTAAATATAAAACCAGGCTTTGGTAAACAGCTTCACAGTGTTGTGGGGATTTCTTGTCTAAGCTGCCCCATAAAAATTCAGGGGAAAGCACCAGGACGTTTCATTGAAAAAATGTCCAAAGAAAGAATATCTCGGTTGGAAACAAAGTCTCGTTTTGAAGTTTACGTCAAGGCCATTAACAAACGTCAGGCGTCTGAAAGTGGAACAGACCCTGTTGCTCAACTTAAAACAACAAGAATAAGACTAGTAATTCTTGCTTTTCAGTGTGCTGCGGTTTCAGGCTGCTCGATTGGCTCGCTCAATTTGAGACACCTTCAGCAAGGGGCAGGGTGATGGGAATCACTTATTTACACAGGTCTCTGCATCTTATGGCAGAATTTGGGGCCCAGCCTTGAGGCTGCTGGGGGCTCGTTCCAGGGGCTTGTTTCTTTTAGACTGCTATATCACATAGCGCTAAATGAGGGTAGGGTTTGGAGGATGGGGTCTGTCCCCCTTTGCAACTTGCAGCCCACGATTTTATGCTTCTCCTAGGTTTAACCTGAAGATTGTAGGCTACAGCTTCCTCCAGGCCATGAGATTTGCAGTGGAGGAGATCAACAACAGCAGCACCCTGCTGCCCGGGATCTCCCTGGGCTACGAGATGGTCGATGTCTGTTATCACACCAACATCGTGCACCCCCTCCTGTATTTCCTCGCCAACAACCACTCCAAGGTGCAGCTGCAGGAGAGCTACGCACGCTACCAACCCCGGGTCCTGGCTGTTGTTGGCCCTGACTCCTCTCCAGGAGCCGTCACCATGGCCAGCGTCCTGAGTTTCTTCCTCATCCCTCAGGCAAGTTGGGGCCCGTGTTATTGCTGGGCAAACCCCTCTGAGATTCCCATCGCTGTAGGTTTCAGGATCAGAGCCACTGTGCTTTGATTTGAAGAGCGTCAGCTCCCTTATCTCGGCAAACTTCAGCTTTCATCAGCAACAGGGTGAGACAGTTGCCCTGTGCTTGCTTTAGGACTCTCTAGTCATCTCAGACATCGGCCAGGCCAGATGTTGGAGGCCCTGCTGCTGGATTCCTCAGCGGGACCTTTCAGGATGGTCCAGGGCTCGGGCGTAACAGCGCTTTATTGAGTGTGCCCGTCTCCTCTGCGTGGTCCAGTTATTACCATCACCTGATTTCACAGATCAGTAGTTCTCCACCTTGTGAAACCCGCCCTTCGGAAAATGCCGGCTCTTAGTTTTCACTCGGCTTTTGGCCGCAAAAAAAATAACAAAGCAGCTCCGATGCTGCAACCCACTTGGGAAGAACAGCAGGGCAGGAGTTTTTTAAAACTCCGGATCCCTGTTGGAAATCTCTGGGTGCATCTTGGGAACCAGGTTTGCACGTCCGACAGCGCTAATATTGTGCAGCGCTGGGGCACCCTGGTTGACAACCACGAGGCAATGCAGAATTTGGTTTGCCCGTTCTCTTCATCTAACAGCTTCTCTCCCTTGCTCCCAGATCACCTACACTGCAACCACCGAATCCCTGAGGAACCCCAAACGCTTCCCTGTTGCCTTCCGCACCATCCCCAGCACCGAGCAGATGATCAAGGCCATGCTGCTCCTGCTGAAGCATTTTCACTGGAACTGGGTCATCGTGCTGTTCGGCGACGATGATTATGGGCAGGAGAATCTGAAGCTCTTGCGGTTCTGGGCTACGGGGGTCTGTATAGCGTTTCAGGAGAGCATCCCGGTGCCCCGTGGCAGCCAGAAGCTGTCACCAGAGGAGCAAGCGAAGGTCCAGGACATTATTAACATGCTCCACCAGAGCACTGCCAAGGTGGTCCTTGTTCTGACCTTGGACTGGACGCTCCCGTTCTTCTTCCAGGAGGCCGTCCGCCAGAACGTTACAGACTTGGTGTGGATTGGCACTGAAGCCTGGGCCACCGATCCCAGTTTGCACAGCATCACCAACATCAGTAGGTTGGGCACCTTCTTGGGGGTGGCAGTCAGAGAGGTCCCCATCCCCGGTTTCAATACCTTCAGGGTCAAGGCTCCTTCCAACCAGACTGGAGGAGCTGGAACATGGGCAAGTGACCAAGGAACATGCAACCAAGTATGTGACCAGTGCTTCTTGGTGGCCAAGCAAAGAGAGAAGGAGCTGAGCGGCTCTGGGGAGCGCATAGACTTCAACGTCTACTCCGCCGTCTACGTCATTGCTCACGCTTTGCACCGGCTGCTGCGCTGCGGCTCCACGGGATGTCACAAGCGGACGGTGTACCCCTGGCAGGTGGGTGTTGTGTTGAGGGCCTTGCTTTAATGACGAGCTGGTTCAAGGGACTGGGAGAGGACTGTAGAGGGTTTAACCTACAGGTCTAATCCAGCCCAAGTGGCTGGAAACCATCTCCAGTGGCAACTTGGTGGTCTGTATGAGAGAAATCAAAGGACCTGCTCCCAGGGCCTCACACGTGGCCGTTCTAGAAATACAGTCTCCTTGTGTAGCAGGGGCAGATGCAGGATGGCTCCATGTTAGGTTAAATAAGCCAGCGCAAGTCCTCAAGGACACTAGAAACACGCTTTCAGCTGCTCTTTGAGCTCCAGCACGCAGCAGTGCTGCGCATGCACTGATCGACCTTGTCTGCCGTCTCCACTCGCAGTTGCTGCCGGAGGTGCGCCGGGTGGATTTCTCTCTGCTCAACAACAAGATCCGGTTCGATGAGAACGGTGATCCTCCAAACAGCTTTGCGATCGTGCAGTGGCGGTGGGACCAAGACAACCACCTGTTCAAGAAGATCGCTTACTACAGCACCATGCACCAGAAGCTGCTGTTCGGCACGGACAACATCTCTTGGCATACTCCAGGCAACACGGCAAGTGCCCTCCACCCGATTCTCACATCACGCGGGCTGGCTGTGCCCAGCTGATGAACGCCCACTCCAGCATGTCAATTCTGGCATGTGTGCCAGTCCGGGGACATGCGACAGAAGCAGGCCCAGGCTGCTGCTTGTGTAGGCAAAGGAGGCTTGCATGTTTGCCCCTTTGCTTTAAAATTCAAAATTGTCTCCGTCAGAAGAACCATTCGTCCCATGGTTTCTCTGATGCAGCAGTGACACCCAGTGGCTGGTCAGCTTATATCCAGGTCCCTGTGATGCCTTTTGGGCTATTCCGGGCCACCCTTTCCATTTAAAGGCGATGCAGCGTTCTTGAGCTCCATGTCTGGGCGCGCCGGCAATTGGAAAATACCAATTTATTGATCACTAGAGCTTTTAGCCCAAGCCATCGCACTTTGTGTCCTCTTTCAAGGCAGCACATGACCTGGTTGGCTTTATCGCGGCTGTGTATCCTTTCCTTTTCATGTTGTGACCAAGTGAACATGCGTAATGATAACTGTCATGAAGTCATTTCAGGCTCTCTCAGCTGAACTGTACATTGTTATAGGCTCTTCCTCAAATTTCTTTACATCCAGGTGCCTGTATCCATCTGTTCCTACCAGTGCATCCCCGGGCAACGGAAAAAGCCCATTGGCCTCCATCCCTGCTGTTTTGAGTGTGTTGACTGTGAAGCAGGGACTTACTTCAACAACAGCGGTAAGCAAAATGCGGTTTCCAAGCCTCCATTGCATGTTGTTTTCATGCCATCCTACAGTGTTGGTACCCAGCAGAGGACGGAGCCCAGAACTAGAGTTTCTTGGCCATGGGAAAAGGTAGTAGGCAGTGAAACCTCTGCCTTATGTCATGCATGAGATCAGACCTAATGGTCTCTTCTGGCTTTGCAATAAGTCTTTGAAGGCAGCACTGGATAAGGAGTTGGACGAATTGGGTTCGGTTCTGGGCTCCACCCCACACGTCCTGCATGATTTTAGCCAAGTGTCTTAGGGCCGCTCTGCTGCTTGGTCCCATCTCTGCGAAGTGAGGATAACAGTCTTGTTCATTTAGATTGCAGACGCTGGGACGGGGAAGGTGGTTGTGCAGTCCCCAGCATGAGAGGATGTCAACTTTGGCAAGGCCGCTATAGGAGCGATAAGATAACCCCAAGGCCAGGCTGATTCTCGTCATTCCAGATGCTTTGTAATTAGTGAAGGGCAGGAGCAGTGGCAAGTCCTGACTTCTAACACACGTTCCTCGCGTAACCACAGGCAAGCCCGCCATAGTTTCCCTCCTTATCAAAATGAACATCCTGGTAGCTTAAACGTGCTCCCATTTGAGGATGTCCCACAATATAGGCATTATGTTTGCCAAGCACCATACATCCTGAAACAGCCCAGACAAAACCATGCAAGGAAACTTGGCCACTGTCGGTGAACAGCCACGCTGATGTGGAGCACAACAGAGAAACCGTACACGGAAGATATTACTGCCAAGTGGAAATGTTAGGGAGATTTTGGGAGGGAAAATCTCATCAGCCCCATGGGAACTCAAGTCTCATTAAAAATCCACACTCGTCCTCTCTTGGATCGCTGAGAACCACGCGGCGTTTTACTTCTCATTTGTTTTAAAACTTGGTCTGAGAACAGCAGTGTCTCCCTAAGAGGAGCCTGAGCATCAGGTCATCTATCTATCGGAAAGCAAATCCCTTATCTCACAAGCAGTCCTGCCCTACTCTTTGGGGCTCAAGGTGCTGCACAGGTTGCACGTAGTCATTTTAGTTACTGCGATATACCTCATCGTTGGGTGTCTTTTGGAGGTCTCCCATTCCAGCCGCAGGCAGGTCAGATCTGACTTAGTTAGTGAGATATTATCATATCAGTCTGAGATGGTATGACTGCCCAAATCCGAAAGCACTCCCACCAGATTTTACTAGGCATATATATAGGAGGGACCACCCTCAATTGACTCACGAAGGTCCGGTTTTGTTTTACAGACCACTACAACTGTCAGCCTTGTCCTGTCACCCACTGGTCCAGTGCCAGAAGTCAAGCGTGCTACCCGAAGGTCGTGACATATCTGGCCTGGCACGATCGCAGAGCTGTGGTGCTCTTGATAGTCTCACTGTTGGGCCTTTTAACCACCCTAGCAACACTGCTCACATTTGCCTTTCATTTGCGTACCCCCATGGTGAAGTCTGCAGGAGGTGGGATGTGCTTGCTCATGTTGGCCTCTCTGGTCATTTGTTTCCTCAACATCCTTGCGTATGTAGGAATCCCAACAGAGTTCAAGTGTGTGTGGCGGCAGACTGTGTCCAGCTTCTGCTTCACTCTGTGCATCTCCTGCATCGTGATCAGGTCCCTCCAGATAGTCTGCATCTTCAAGCTCATGGCAAAGCTGCCCAAAGCCTATAACTACTGGACCAAGTACAAAGGGCCATACGTTTTCATGGCCGTGGTTTTAGCTCTGAAAGCTGTTACTCTGATGATCAACTTTATCATCAGCTCACCAGCTCCTGTCCAGTTGCCCTTAGTGGACAACCCTGCAATATTGGTGCTGGATTGCAAGAAGACTCCTGCGTTTCTCCAAATGTTGGACACTGCCTTAGATATGTCCCTCTCCGTCCTGTGCTTCTGTTTTGCCTACGTTGGCAAAGCGTTTCCCAAGACCTACAATGAAGCCAAGTACATCACACTATGGACAACTTCCTACTTCACCTCTTGGGTGATACTCTTTGTGGCCATAACTGTGTACCCAGGGGTGCTGGTACCCTTCTACAGTGCTCTATTCAATGTAGTCAATTTGCTTGGGATTGTTATAGGTTACTTCGGTCCCAAGTGTTACATCATTTTCTTCCACCCAGAACGCAACACGTCAGCTTACTTCCAAACAGACATCCAGACTTATACCATGAGGCGGAAATAGTCTGATGACTGTAGCTCAAGAGATACAGCCCCCCCATGGAAGAAGTCTCAATTCCAATGTTTTCCTATGTTGGAGTCTCATAAATGTGTGAGTCCTGCAAATTCCCTTCTAATGGGATAACGTTGGTTTTTTTTTTATTTGAAGCCAACAAACAAGGACCCTAATTATGGAGTAAGAAACAGTGGGGTGGATGGAGGACTTTTCACATAAGGACTAAGGGGACCATCCAACATGATTAGCTGGAAGCCACCCGGGGCTGCATGGCGATGATTAACTTGAAGCCATCATTCCAAGAAATTTGACAATCCCATTCCCAAGCTCAAGCCCAGGCAAGCCCATCACTATCCTAATCTCTGGTTCTTTCATTTGCTACTTAAAACACTGACCTTTAATGAGGGGATTAAGACTATTGCCTTCAGGGAACGTAACATCTGCAATGACAATGTCCCATCCTTTAGCTTCAAGGCCCTGCGAGAAACTCCCACCAGACTCCCCCCCGCTGCTCTCATTTTATTGCCAGTAGAGTCAGGAACCGAGTGCTACCCTGCAGGTTGGTTGGAAAATACCTGTTTCCAGCACTGCCAGGATGAAGTGGCTTTGCCTTCATACAGCTAGACTTCTGAGTCCTCCGGGTCCCCACTATAGCTCGATCAGTGGGGCCCAATCCGGTGGATGCCATTATAGCACAATGCAGCTGTTAGCAAGGGTGACAAGAAATTAAGCTCCCGAATTTTCCTTAAGAAGCTACTCATTTTGGGTACCTCCATTAGAGGCTTGGAAAGCTTTGTGTTGAAAGCTCCATGCACTTTCAGGTGCTCAGCTCTGCCAGAATAATGTGGGCCCTTAAGAGGTCTCCAAAAACCTGCACCCCAAACTCAGTCACCATCAATGACAATTTTGTCTCAAACAACCACAGACAGATAGCCACGGCTGCAGGTCTTCCATTCCACGAAACCCAAGCAAGCAAAACATCGTGGATATGTGAACTGCAGGAAGGACGCATCAAACCATCCAGGCAAGGCAGACAACTAGCATGGTTATCTGAATGACCAAACACACCAGAAAGTAATGGGCAGCCCGTTCCAGGTGACACAGCCCTGTCACAGTCCGACGCTGGTAGAGTTTTGTGCTTCTCCCATAATAAAAAAGTCATTAAAACAGACGTGGTTTGTTCAGATTTACTCAGGTCTGGTAAAGGACTAATGCACCCAAGATTTGGGATTATGATAATCTAGAGCAGAGATTAGCAACATACAGCCAATAGGCCAGATCTGGCCTAGGGAGCTATTGCATCCAGCCAACGGAGCTGGGGGTGGGGGGCTTTGCCCACGCCATGGCCAGGCAACAGAGAGAGGCAGCAATGGGCAGATGCAGCAGCCCATTTCAGACCTGAGCTGGCTGATATGGCCTGCCACTGCAAAACCTTGCCCACTGCTGACCTAGAGAATCCAGATGAGATGGTGACTATTGGGTTAGGCATCAAAAGCGAGCAGGAAGTGACACCCTAATGGACAAGACAACTGGTGGACCAGGGAGGGGACGGTCCCACAGCAGAACAGCAACCCGGTGCAGAACCAGGGCTCCCACGTCCCAGGCTGGACTCCTGCAAAACAGAGCGCGCTGCCTACCACCTTGGGCTCATCCCAGGACGATAAGGGCATCACAGACCATCCTGATTTCAGAGCTGTGGAGGATCCTGTGTCCCAGAACAGCCTGGCTAAAGGCAGTGGCAGATACAGGTACTCTGAAGCCCCTGGGAGAAGAGAAAAAGCTTTTCCAGCCCAATTCCCAGACTACAGGGTTTGGATAAGCAACCTGCTGCCAATTCAAACTGCACCTCTCCATCTTTGAGGTTAGCCTATCAGCTCATTTAAATCTCATTAAGGGATCAGACTTGCACTCTCCCTCCCCACCTGGAAGCCAGAAAACCTGGAGTTGCAGCTCAGGCACTGAGCGTTCAGAGGCTGCCTTTGACTCATGCCTTTTATGACTTAAGGCCAGGATGTCAAGTGGATTTTTAGCCTTAACTCTGAATTTCATGGCTTTTGTGACTTTAAATCAGGCCCCTAATGCTATTTCAACAGCTCTCTTTTTGAAGCTGATAAATGTGTCTCTGTGCGTTTGGGGGACAGTGGGAAGATGCGGGGACGGAGGAGAAAGTTCCCAACATTTTTATTGGGCCACGATGCCTTCCTCTGCCTGCCCAAGAGGTTCGAACTCTCTGCCCAGGATGGGGGGCAGAGACCCTCCTGCCCCCGGGGAGGGGGAAGGAGAGTGAGGCCTGGTGGGTTGTCTTTACAGGATCTCAATGCACAATTCCCACGCGTGGGAAAGGCAGCAAGTCCAGGGCACATCTCAAGCACGTTTCCAGTCCTCCCCTGTGGCAGTCACCACCCTTCAACTGACTCCTACCTTCTCCCCTGTGCTCCCATGCTCCTTTTTATCAGAGCATCCACAGTTGTTCATCCTCAGCCCGACACCTCCAAGACACGCTGCTGTCTGGGGAGGTGGGGAGGAGTGGGAGATTTCACCAACCAAGCTCTTCTGCTTTCCAGGAAGAAGGGAAGTGGCACATTTTTCCATATAATAATGTATAGATCCATCTGCTTTCGGTTAGCGACTCTGACTGAGGCTAATTGGCAGATCAAACCATCTGATGTACCATGTTAGATAAGTAGTTGTAAGAGCCCAGATTGAGTACGACACTTCTTGGATGGATCCCAAAAACCAGCCCTCTGCCTGCTTCCTTCAGCCACACATTGCTCCGGGGTGCTAATACAAACCACATTGAACACACAGAAGCTGAAGGGATATGAACAAGTGTCAAAACACTTTGAACTGCTCCTGGCAAAGGGCCCTGCTATATGCTTTGCACTGAATGGACCTTTGTGTCAGGTCTCTTGAAAAGCCAGTGAAAGCTAAGTTTGAAAGTGAAGCTAAGAGGGAAGAAGGAGTAACCTAGACCCGGTAGGCTGAGAAAGGCAAGTCAGAGAGATGGAAAAAGATGCAGCTAATTCTTCTGTAGCACAAATGGATGCAGAGGTAATTTCATCTTTCCAACAAACTGAGGAGCTTAAGTTTTCTGCCTTGTCTTTGGCCTTGCCTTCACTGACCTTCCAAGAAATCATGAATCAGGCACCAAAAAACCAAAAAAACTCACAAGATTTTTAATTACACATTAAAATCATATTGTAATGGGTTCATCTAATTTGCTGGCTGGGGTTTTGAACAGTTCATTAGGATCACATCGATCAGCTTGTCACTGCAATCATGACGGCCAGAAACGCTGTCCCCTTAAAAGTGAGATTCTCACCTATTCACACGACTCCGGAAGTTGGCGCTGCAAGGAAAATGCCAGATATTGAGGGACCCGCAGTAAAAGGGAGGGATCTAGCAATACCGTCATGAGCAGATACAGCCAGGGAAGCAGATTAGTAGCTCAAGTGTCAACACCGTGGTTATTTAGATGCACAGATATTAAACAGCTATGAAATCAATCCGCACTACGGAAGTGCAAAGGGCAGAACAGTCCCTGAGAAGCTGGCACGGTGTCTGAGTGCCTAAGAGCAAAGCAGGCAAACCCCATTATCTAACTAAAACTGTAGGTAAATCAGCAGAATCAAGCTGCAAAATCAAGGGCTATAGAAGGGATGTGACAAGGTGGAGAGAGTCCAGCGGAGGGCAACCAGAATGGCTTGGGGGCTGAGGCACATGGCTTGTGAGGAGAGGCTGAGGGACCTGGGCTTATGTAGTCTGGTGAAGAGAAGACAGAGGGGATTTGATGGCAGCCTTCAAATACTTGCAGGGTGGATCCAAAGAGGATGGAGCTGGACTGGTCTCAGTGGTGGCAGATGACAGAAGGAGCAATGGGCTCAAGTTGCAGCAAGGGAGAGTTAGGTTGGATATTAGGAAAAAACTCTCTCACTAGGAGGGCGGTGAAGCGCTGGAACAGGTTACTTAGAGAGGTGGCGGCATCTCCATCCTTGGAGGTTTTTGAGGCCTGGCTGGGAGGATTTAGTTGGGAACAGGTTGTTGGACTGAATGAGCTCCTGAGGTCTCTTCCAACCCTAACTTTCCATAATTTCTATGATTTTTCTAACAGGTAAACTGGGTTGATATGACAGAGGTTTCCTTGTTTCACAAAGAGGAGAACCAGCCAGCTGGGGTCTGAACAATCCCATTGTACAGCCCAGGCAAGCGGGGTTCAGCATCTCAGTCCTGCAGTGTGCACAGCACGTGTGTAGGGTGCTCCGATAACCCGAGTCCACTAAAGGCAGCACTCTTTGCACTGCTGACCCTTGGAGATGGTGGAGATTAATTCAAGTGCAATTTCCAGGGCAGCCTATTCTCCAGAATTATCTGCTGGGAAAGAATCAGGTACCTTCTCCCATGGTGGCAGCAGCAGTCATCAGAGAAGATGTGGCTGGCTCCTACTTCTGCATTCAAACATCCCCTTGCTGAGTAGAGCAGGGAGGCTGCATGGCTTATCTGTGCCTTGCCAGGGGGACACTCCTATTCCTTTTCCTGCCCTGTGCAGACCAGACCTGCTGCCATCCCCGGCCTTTTGTTTTGCCTTTACATGGTTGTGCATGAATTCTGCAGGAGCCTCTATTTTAGTTTAACTGCTGCATTTAAGGCAAAACTTGGGACATGCTGGAAAGGGTGACTGTTCACTGATCTGTATCTTGCTGCTGTAGGACATCCAGAAGAGGAGAGACTGTCCACCTGAGCTCTAGGCATTGCATGCAGTTCTGGTCATCTAGCTCTCATCCGGCACTGTCTCTTTTTGCTATTAAGCAGCTTGCAAGGCAGGTAAAAAATTCCCTTCTTTCAGCATCTGCTTCCCAGGAGGGGGATCTGGTTTCCCACCTCCAGGAAGAAGAGGGGAATCTCTTACCTGCAGGAAAGCCCTTGGCTGAGATCAACCTTCTTCCAGTGACCACAGCAACAGCAATGTCCCTGCAGGAGCTGGGAGCAGGCTATTTGCCGCATACGGGAACTTGACATACAGATTATTTTCACCCTTGAATTGTGCCAGCAGAGCAAGAATAGAAGTGGTCTGACAAGGAAGGGGATGGGGTGGGGACTTTCACTGAGCTGGTGGTTATGGGGTCAATTTGTGATAACTGTTCATTTGAATACATAGACTCAGTGAGGCTGGTGCATGTCTTCATTTGGAGCTGCTGTCCAAGTTCAGACACAGAACAGGATCATTTCACAATCAAATTGACCTCTCTTTAGCTGGCTGCATCCTGTTCTGGCAGGAGATGCTTTCTATGTTTCACAATAGTTTCTTGCTGCAGCCGAGTGTCACTGCCTCTACCTTCCCTTAGAAGAGTCACAGCCGTTCCCAAACTCCGACAGATTGTGCACCACCAATTTAAAACTATACAACCTTAAGAAAAATTTTTAGCTCAGCCTGAAGTACCACCAGCAGATTTTTGTCATATAAAGTAATTACAATAACACATTGTGACACATACCGCTGACCGGTTGTCTGCGTAGCGGTACCCACGCCACAGATTGGGAGCCGCTGCCCTAGGCAATGAGGTCAGCCTGTGTTTTAAAGGGAATGTCAATCAGTTGCGTACAACACCACCTCCTCTCTGGGATGCAAGCTTTTCTGCAGCAAGGAGCCCAAACTGGGCCCCTGGATAACAGTCCGAGCCTTGTAGCTCCTCCAGATCTGGACCGATCCAAACTTTGGAATGACTTAGAGCAGGATGTGAGCTCTGGTCACTTGAGCTCATTTTTAGATGCACACCAGACCCTAGGGAGCTGCCACTTCATGGTTTCCCCTAGCAGTTAAGGGGCCGATGGATCTGCACATGCACAGATCCATGGGGCATCTCCTCCGCACCTCGAAGGGTCTTGCGCTTTGGGACAAGCCGCTTCCAACCTTGACCTAGGAGCTTTGGCTAATTCATCGAAGCATTGTGAATCTCTAAAGTGTTTGCATTGAGAACTTCTCTCCTCTCACATTTCCTTGGCTGCACACAGGACTTGAAGGGCACCAAGACCCACTGTTTAATCCCACCTGAGGGAGAGGCTGGGCACAGAGGGAGCGGGCACAGGAAAGGAGGACGCAGTAGGCTGGTGAGGGCTCTCAAGCTACCAGAGGGGGTGGCATTGGCAGGCTTCCCAGGGCAATCACTCTTGATAAAGGGAGGAAAAAAAGAAGGAGCATGGAGCATGCATCCATCAGCTTGGTGCCTGAGGGTCGGTACCAGAGAAATGGTGGGGTCAGCAGAGCAAAGGAGAGTAGCAAAGGGGAAATGATGGAGAGCAACCTGGGAGAAGGTGAGAAGGATGGAGAGCAGGGGGGATGGATCACCGCACAGGTGGGCTGCAGAAGTGAGAAGGGGAAGGTGCAGGCTGGCTGGAAAGGAAAATGTGAAGAAGAGGAGAGCTAGTTTGAGGGACAGGAAGGAACCACAGAGGTGGTGTACACAGGAAAGCGTGAAATGCCGCAAGAAAAAAAATAAGGGCATAAAATGCAAACACCGGAGTGGGTTTCCTAGCTAAGTGGAGGCCTCTCGGTTTGTCGCTGCCTTTGCCATCTCCCTGGCTCCTTTTCTATTTCTTTCCCTCTCCCTTTGCCATCTCTCTTCCTCCTCTTCCCCAGCTGCTCCCATGCCATGCCAGCCCATCAGCCCCGAGCACCAGCTGGAAATCTAAATGCGAAGAATTGTCAAGGACTGCCGGACATCCCCACAGCACAAAGCCGCGCGTCGTGCTGGGGCTGGCCAGGAGATGGTGCTCTTGATCTCAGCCTGCAGCCCTGTCTGCCGAGACTTGGACTCTGGGATTTTACTAGGGAGAGAGATTCAAGCTGAAAGTAAGGATCAAACATCCCTGAGCCTGAAGGTGTTGGGATGCAGAGCAGAGCTGCGCATCGAGCCTGTGCGAGGGAAATAAGACAGCCGCAAAGCTTAGCCTCTGAGCACAATTTCCCCACCTGGGTCCCAAGCCTAAGAGGGCGTGCAAGCGGGGAAAGAAGGACCCGGGGCAAGGAGCAGGAAGAAGAGGTTGAAGTTTTAGTGAGTCAGGCCCCCTCCACAACCAGCAGTGATTGCAAGGCACCTTCCCTTTAAAAAATACACATCAATGTGGCCAGTTGAACAACATATTTCCTATTCACACCCCAGACTGGTAGGTCAAGGGCAACCGTGCAAGTGCAAGTGCCACCCCCATGCACCGTCCTGGTAATGTATTGCAGGGAGGGCCCAAGGAGAGTATCCACAGTCTGTTCAGTCCCTGGCCCCTTTCCTGAGGATGCTGGTCCCTTTGCACTGGCCGTGGAGCAATGGTGGAGGAGGGATCTCAAAGACCTAGCAGAGACTCGCCTCCTTGCTGGCCAATGCAGTAGGACAATGGGGGCCAGAAGTATCCTGGAGGCTGAATGTCCTGTTGTCTCCCAGCAGGCCTGGGTTGAGGAGCACTGGCGGGGTGGGTGGCACCTGCCCTGGGGACATGACCAGGGCTGCCAGCCTGGTGCTTTTCATTCAGGCTGTAGCCACTTGACATTTTCACGGAGGGGCTTCTGCATGCTCCTTACTCCAAGGGGAAGACTCGTAGTCAAAAAACTTCAGCTGTCTGGTCAGAAAAGATCACTAGGCAACTGAGGGGACCGGCCACCCTGCGTGGGTTTTGATTTCAGATAGCAATGGCTGGCTTGCAGCCTATCAGGCTGTGGTTCATTGCATTCAATACTGTTCATCAAGGAACCGTATAGGGCAAAGAGATGGGGCAGAGTTGAAGCCTCTTGGCGAACTGAAGACATCCCGGCCTTGGCTTTCCATAGCTGTGGGAACCAGGATGCAAGCTGGATACTCAGAGGTGAGGCACCCCCTTCCCCTGGTGCTTTAAAAACCACTGCAGAACATGGATCGTCTTGGCCCCAGCCCCAGCCTCCAGGAGAGAGGTCTTAGTTTCCCCGAGGCTGCTTCTTCTTGGGCGTGTAGGTAGGAAGGATTTGTTCATGGAGCCGGCAGGCGAGTGGGAGAGGAACGCACCTACCCCCACGTTTCTCAGGCTGCCCCTGGGAGGCCTGTCTGGCTTTCCGATGGTCTGGAGCCAGCTTGCTTGAGAAGAATAACAGGTGAACGCAGTCTGCGTGGTTGCCAGCGGATTCCACCGTGGAGCCTCTCCTCTTATCGCTCTCCGGGGAAACCCTCCAGGAGATAAATTATGTGTTGTTGTCTAAAGACCGCAAGGTTGGTTCACATGGCAAATAAAAAGGCCTCTGACAGCCCGGGAAACCACAGCAAAGTTGGCCCAGGGCGGCTCGGGATTAAGAGCAAACTTCTCCATCTGCCAAGAGCCTGTATTCCCCCGGTACCCCGGTCTCAGCCTTTCCTATGCCAGCTGCGCGGTGATTTGGCTGCTTCCCCCGTCACGTTAAGGCAGTTTTGCATGGCAAATGGGGCTCCCCGGGGGAGGATGAAGCATCTCTTGCTAATGTTTGGCCAAGTCAAAAGTTTGTAGGAGTGCAGAGGGTTTCTGAGGCGCTCCGTGGCAGCTGTGGAGGTGAACGTGGCCACGTGGGAGAAATGTCCTTCTTTGGCACAAAGGGGGTGCGAGAGAGAAAGGACCTTTCCTGATGTAATAAGGAGTGGATGGTGAAGAGGCCAAACTGTACCCTGTGTGTTTTTGCCTCCGGGTCTAGTGAAAGGTCCTGGGTTAAAATCAGGGGAGAGCAAAATCCTCTACTGGATGGACACAGCACAAGCAGAGGCGGTAACTCTCCCCGCTGCCCTGCTCTACCAACGTGCCTCGTTGCAGGCCATGACTGCCACGAAGAGAAGTCTGTGTCTGTGCATATTCACCCCTTACTGAGACTAGCCACAAGAGAGAGGCATGGCCAATGCCAACACCAACGGCACCTTGTGGGATGTGGATGCTTTGTGCATGGGGAACTGGACTATGATGCACAAATTAGCCACCTGGTGAAGAAGAAACATTGGGACCCAACTAGGATGGGATCAGCCACTGCCACATTATTTCTTAGTCCATAATAACCCATGGCAAACCTTCCATGCACTTGAGAACAGACCTGCCTCAGCCATGGGTGTAGCTGCACCACCGCTGTGCCAACATGTAGATGACAGGATTGGCACCAATTGAAATGGTAAGCATTCACCCCAGCTTTACATTTAGCTGGGATTAGCTCAGGTGGTGCAAATATCTATCAGTCTTAGCTCAGGTGGTACAAAAGTGGTGGGATTAGCTCAGGTGGTGCAAATGTCCATCAGTCTAGGCAACACTTTGAAATTTATGCCTCTTGCTGGGTAGTGGTGACCCAACTGGGCTCTGACGAGACCTTCAATTAACAGGCTGGTTTCATCACCTGCTTTTTATGCCAGAAGATGGAAAAAAACAGCTAGCAGGCAAGACTGAGGAGTCTTCTCCCATCATCTTTGAAGCAACATCAGTCTTTTCACATTCACGACACCTGTGGCACCTTGGGTGATGCTGGTGCTTGGGTTGTCCCATCACTGGGTGTGGCAGGGCACTGTGGGTACCTGCCACTTTAAGAGTAGAGCCAAGCAGCCAGAAGGTGCGTGATTGCGGCGGCCATTTTAGAACCCTGGCCGCCCATATAAAGAGAGCAGTTTGCTGCTGGCGGGCCAGGCAGGAACATCGCCTGGCTGCAAGGCTGCATGCAACATCCTGGAGGTAAGGGAGGAGCTGTAGGGGATGGTTTGGAGGCTCTGTTTTACCCACTGTGGATGAGAACAGGATGGGATTCAATACTGACAACAAGTGCAAGGTGCTGTACCCAGGGAGGAAGAACCAGCACCAGACCTACAGGCTGGGGAACTCCCTTCTCGTCAGTGCAGAGGCAGAAAAGGATCTTGGAGTCATCACTGACGCCAAGATGAACATGGGCCGGCAGTGTGGGGATGCAGTCAGGAAGGCCAACCGCACCTTGTCATGCATCCACAGATGCATCTCAAGCAGGTCCAAGGTG
>NW_017729014.1:19819507-19828440 GCF_001723915.1 Gavialis gangeticus
GGTCCAAAGAGGCGATCCTCCCCCTCTACACGCCACTAGTCGGGCTGCAGCTGGAGTACTGCGTCCAGGTCTGGGCGCCGCACTTCAGGAGGGATGTGGACAGCATGGAGAGGGTCCAGAGGAGGGCCACTCGCATGATCAGGGGGCAGCAGGGCAGGCCCTACGAGGAGAGACTACGGGACCTGAACCTGTTCAGCCTCCACAAGAGAAAACTGAGGGGGCATCTGGTTGCCATCTATAAACTGGTGAAGGGGGACCAGCATGCAATGGGAGAGTCTGTTCCCCCTGAGCACTACTGGGAGTAACTGCCATAAATTGACTGAGAGTAGATTCAGACTAGACATCAGGAATCAAATAATTGCCTCCTGATATTAGGGTGGCTAGGATCTGGAACCAGCTTCCAAGGGAAGTGGTCCTTGCTCCTACCCTGGGGGTCTTTAAGAGGAGGCTAGATGTACACCTTGCCGGGGTCGTTTTACCCCAGTACTCTTTCCTGCCATGGCAGGGGGTCGGACTTGATCTGCTCAGGTCCCTTCTGACCCTACAAACTATGAAACTATGAGAATATTGGTTTCCAAAGGAAGTTAGCAGGGCCCATTCATTCATTATTCACTGGTTAATCATCTTCCCCTGGCTCTGAGTCGTAAATTATTCACAAATAAATGAAGGATGAATTGTTCTTTGTGTACATGATGGTCAGCCACTTCCAGAGCCCTTAATAACAAGCTGACCTTTTACAGCGTGTATCTTGTGTCTGGCTACCCTTTGTGTATAATAGAGTAACGGAGCTTTGAACACAGTGATTAGAGTGAGAAATACCTACACCTGGGTGTGTTTCATCTCTGGCGAGAGGGTTCAAATTTCAATTAAGTTTTGAAGTCACACAAGTGCCATGGTTTCGGACTAGCTGCTCTGTTACAAAACCAGCAGGACCCGTAGCCTTTGCGCCAGCAAAGTCATGTCATAGGAGGAGGGGGGCGTTAACAGCAGGATGGAGGGGTGTTGGGGATGACCCAAGACTGGTGCAGGGACCGGGTACAGCAGGCGATGTTTTGCTAGACTGGAAGGGCTGTCCCCTGGTTAGATGCATGACCGTGGCCGTGTCATTGAACTTGATGGGAGTTGGGTACCAGAATGCCTTTGTGGCTGGGGGTCCTAGTCTTCCCGTGCCCAATCTGCAAAACTGGGGTGGCAGAACTATTGTCAGGATAAATACAGTGCTGCTCCTGCAGACAAGAGGAGGCCGCAGAGGAAACTCGAACCCGCAGGCCTGTGTGGAGGGAGCTCTTTCCTAGAAGAGCAGGAGGTCTCCGCTGGTCAGTGCTTGAGACCTACTGCCGGCCAGGGGCCAGTGGCATCCTTTACCAGGTCCAAAGCTCATTCAGGTCCCTGCCCAAATTCAGAAACATCCTCCTGCTCCTTTCTGTGACCCACTGTCCTCAAATGCTCACTTTGCAGCCATCTCTCTGGGGGTTCACGCAGCATCTTTGTGTGCTGCAGTTCAGCGCTCAGTTTTAAGTCTCTGAATTGAGAAGCACTTTGCAGTATGAGCTCTCCTCCCCGTCCCCTCCTCCTCCCCCTTCATTTGAGTATTTAAAATGTATCTGAAGTTCCATCTCAGCTGCTATTTTTCATCCCCCAGCGATAAGGCATCTGTGTATATATACAGCACCCAGCAAATTACTTACAAACATCAGTCTCCTCCATGACTCTTTTTTTGGTATCAATGATTAATATTATCACAGATTCAAACCTACTCCAGTGTTGTTTTCATTTAAGATTTTTTCCCCCCCTCCTTTCCCCCATTTAATTTTTTTTTCCCTTTTTTTTTTTTTTTTTGGGCTGTGTTGTGGTTGCTGATTTAAGATCACAAACCTGACATTTCAGTGCCTGCTTCGCAATGCCAGGCGGGCAATGCGGCCTTGAACAATCGATTCTCTCTGCATAATCTATCAGTGCCATCCAAAACATTTAATCAACACAAGATCAACCCTTCCGGCATTTCTCTCTCTCTCTCCCCCCGCTCCCCAACTCATGAAAATACATACCAAGAGATGCCCCCAAAAACAAAGCCTGTTGCACAGGATTAAATTGCAGAGGTTTCTGCTGAGATGGAGCGGTGGGTAAAACATTTCAAATGCTGTATTATGAAGGACAGTGGGCGGTGGGCGAGTTAAAGCTGGGCTGGAAGTTAAAGAAGTTTGCTAACCATCAGGGGAATCAAGTTTAGGAGCAATCTCCCAGTAGGACTGGTGGGGGCAAAAAACCCCAAATGGTTTTAAGACAGAGCTCGAGAAATTTCTAAAAAGGATTAGTGCCTGTGGGGACCGGCCTGGATATCCCATGGGGGTCCTTCTTTCCTATGTTCCTAGCTGGCTCATCTGATGTGGACCCAAGAGGGTCTCTGCAAATCAGCCATGGGTTTCTTTACCTGCCTTCACATCCCCTTGGTGCAGGACAGCAGTTCTGTAGCCACATAGTTCCTAGATCAATCCAGGCTCCGCTGTCAAATGGCCTCCACCTGAGCCCAGGGTTGTATGAGGAGCGAGAAACGGGCAGGATTCAGCTCCCAGTCAAGAACCAAACTCCCACAGGCTTCAAAAGAGATCTTAGTGAGTCTGACCCCTTATCTGGTCCCCGTTGCTACAGGGTCTGAGCATCTCAGTTTTCACAAGAGTGATACTTGTGGCGCCCCAAGGTGAGGGTCTACCTAAGAACTGTTATAGGTAGTTGCAGAGAGGCTAAATGATGTGCCCAAGGTCACTCAAGACTTACTGTGGAGCAGGAACTGGAACCCAGGTCTCTCCGGACTGAGGTGGGTAACTTCACCCCTAGACCACCCTTCCTTCCTTATCATGCTGTCTGTTCGATCCCCTAGCATCAAGACATAGCTTCTGTGGGTCCTCCTTCTCCTACATCCAGAATATAATTGCTCTGTCCTGCTCCTTTCCCACGCTAACACCTAGGCCCCTCTACCTCTGCTGGTGGGATCAACGTCAACTCTTCAATTAAAGACCGCTGGTTCTCTTCTGAGGCTGATTCACTTAATTTCATGAGTGATCTGCTCCCATCTCCTTTCTCTCATATGCTCCAAATGCAGTTTAGCGCAGGGCCACGTATGGTGTTGTCTCTCTCACTCCCTAGTTTATGCATTTTCCTTTCAATGGAAAAATAATAAATTAACTAAACCAATTAAGATGTTATCGGGCCCAGACTGGACCCTTTTCATTTATCCCTTTCCTCCCCAAGCAACATCCTAGAATCGAGATAATTCTGGCCTCTTGTGCCTGACAACAGGCGCCGAGACCTGGGAGTGGTTGGAAGCAGTTTGCTTCATCCCGCTCCTAACCATGAGCCAGATTTTATCTGCCAGACTGGTGTAAATCAGGAGAAACTCCACTGCGGAGTTTAAGCTGATGTGAGAGCTGAGTCGGGCTCAGTCTGCACATCACAACCCCACATCTCCACCCAAAGTCATGGGTTTCGTCAAACTGACAGCAGTTGTAGACTATTATCCTGTGACTGGGGTAGTGTGTCATAGTTTCATAGTTTGTAGGGTCGGAAGGGACCTGAGCAGATCATCTAGTCCGACCCCCTGCCCTGGCAGGAAAGAGTAGTGGGGTCAAACGACCCCGGCAAGGTGATTGTCCAGCCTTGTCTTAAAGACCCCCAGGGTAGGAGCCAGCACCACTTCGCCTGGAAATTGGTTCCAGATCCTAGCCACCCTGACCGTGAAGTCGCGCCTCCTGATGTCTAGCCTGAATTTACCCTCTGCCAGCTCGTGACCGTTATTCCTGGTCACTCCTGGTAGCGCTTGGGGGAACAGGGACTCCCCCAATGCCTGCTGGTCCCCTCTGACTGGTTTGTAACAGGCCACTAGATCCCCCCTCAGCCTTCTCTTGTGGAGGCTGAACAGGGTCAGGTCTCATCACCTCTCCTCGTAGGGCCTCCCTGATCATGCAAGTGGCCTCCTCTGGACCCTCTCCATGCTGTTCGCATCCCTCCTGAAGTGCGGTGCCCAGACCTGGACGCAGTACTCCAGCCACGGCCTGACCAGTGCCGCATAGGGGGGGAGGATCACCTCCCTGGAGCTGCTCGAGATGCATCTGTGGATGCACGACAAGGTGCGGTTGGCCTTCCTGACCGCATCCCCACACTGCCGGCCCATGTTCATCTTGGAGTCAATGATGACTGCAAGATCCTTTTCTGCCTCTGCACTGATGAGAAGGGAGTTCCCCAGCCTGTAGGTATGGTGCCGGTTGTTCCACCCCGGGTGCATCACCTTGCACTTGTCGGTGTTGAATCCCATCCTGTTCTCATCCGCCCACCCCGTAACCTGCCTAGGTCTGATTGTAGCCTATTCCTCCCTTCTAGCGTGCCCACTTCCCCCCACATCTTAGTGTCATCAGCAAATTTGAACAGGGTGCTACTTACCCCCTCGTCCAAGTCACTGATGAAGATGTTGAACAGCGCAGGCCCGAGGACCGAGCCCTGGGGGACACCACTGCCCACATCCTTCCAGGTCGAACATGACCCATCCACTACCACCCTCTGGGTGCGGCCCTCCAGCCCGTTGGCGACACATCTGACTGTGTGGGTGTCGACACCACAGCCCCCAGTTTCTTAATGAGAACGGGGTGAGAGACAGTGTCGAAGGGCTCCCAAAAGTCCAGGAAGACGATGTCCACTGCTACCCCTGCATCTAAGGGTTTGGTGACCTGGTCGTAGAAGGCCGCCAGGTTGGTCTGACAGGACCTGCCTCGAATGAACCTGTGTCATCTTCACCTAGCTCTCCCGCTTACCACAGCTGGGAGCTGATCCAGGATCCTAGCCATCTATGGGCTGCATCTCTAACCAGGTTAGTTAACCTAACCTATGCGGCAGGACCTGGGTCGGAGCTCATCTCAGCTGGGAGATGCTTCTGCAGAGCTTGCAGCTAGGGGACGGCGAGAGCAGGATTCCCTTTCTCTGTGGGAGCCACGTTCCCAGGCTTTCCTCCAAGCTGGAGCCTGAGAGCTGGTTCAGAAACACTGTGCTTACCTGGCTGGCCATGTGGGCACCCTATTGATCCACCATGCCCCATGTGGACCTAATTAGGAACATGCACCGCTAACTAAAACCGCTCAACCGGATATGTGCTGATTTGGTTCTCGTGTCTGATACTCTCAATCCGTCCTGCCCTCCTCTGCAAGGGATTGCCATTCAGAGACCTTCTCCCCTCCTTATGGGACTCAGATGTGCCATGCAACAGGCAAAGGACAGGTCATGTTCATGTTTAGCACACAATCAGCCTATTGCAAAATCAGCTCGTGCCTGTGACAACATATACAGGCGGGACACAATGATAGCAGCATGCGGCCTTCTAGGACTTCCTGCTGGTTGCTGTGCTGCAGACCTCAGCCAGCTTGGAAATAACCGCGATCAAAAATTCAAGCCCCAGCCACTCGGGCTAAAAGAAAAATGTGCATTATCACACAGCAGAGTCGATTCTACTTAGCAGAGGACAGCGAGATGCACATCCATACTCCAGTTCACTGCAATACCTATGGCCTGATAGCGGGAGTTGGTGACCTCTGAAAGTGGGCACGTAAATACGGCACAATGATTTTAACCTGTATGGCATGGGAGCTGCCTGACTAGATTTATCTTGTGCCTAGCACAAGACTGATGCTTGCCTGAAGCCCCCAGACACAACGGACAGAGCTTCCAAGTGCCAGCTAAAGTCCCGCAAAAGGCAGGAGATGTCCGAATCCAAATGGAATAAGCCAGGCTGCTCCACGCCTGCTCCAAGGGCCTTTGGACTGAATATTTTGGGCTCCTGGAGCTTACTTTGCTGAGGACGAGAGGCAGAGGAGCCAAACAGATGCTGCATCTTCTGCCTAGCCTGCGGGGCGGAGGGAGGTCCTGAAGTATGAAGCAAAAACAACGGCCGTGCAAGCGGCACAACACTCAGGACAAGATGCCTATTTTCCACTGGGAGCTTGCTCTCAAAAGAGATGCCAAACACCAGCCACGCTACATTGAGGAGGGATTTCCGGGGAGGGGTGGGAGGGAAAAGATGCCATTTAGTGATGCTTTGCAACACAGCCTGCCTCTGCCCCCGCTGCAACCGGCCTGTGAACCGGGCGGTGAGGACACTGCCCGGTGGACTCCCCCAGGAGCGGCCCTGGGGGCGAAGGATGCATTCCTCAGGATGTTCTGCTTTCCGAAAAGCTTGAAGAATCAGCCCAGCCCTCTGAGAGCGGAGGGTCTGGATGCCTCAGAAGATTATGAACGGGGCTTTTCCCCTCTGCTGCTGGCATGACTTGTGCCCGTCTCGGCCCCCAAGGAGCAGTTGCTGGGCTGGCAGTGGGGAACGAGTCGGGTGGGTCTCAGCTGAGCTCCCGAAGGGCAGATAACCACATACAAAACACGTCCATCTCTGCAACTGCCTAGTGGGCTAGTTATTCCTCGGAAGGCCTGAGGAATGACTAGCCCACAAAACCAAGAGACCCTCCTAGGCTTACAAGGGGTCCCCTCCAACTGGGGAGTGGGAGTGGATGTAGAGGAAGCCTGCCACCTCGGTGCCCGTGGCGTAGACAGGGAATGCCCCACTTCATCCCATTTTCCACGCGCCCCTTTGCTCTTGCCCAGCTGCGGGGTCACACTCACCCTTCTGCGTTCTTGCTAAGACTCCCTCCTTTCTGGCTCGGTTCTGTGTAATTTGGCACGTTTGGTCGCGCTTTGGAGGCTCAAAACCAGTGTTGAGCTTCTTGTGGCCTCGTGGTTCTTGTCCCTGTTGGAACGAGTAACTTGCTTCCCATGAAGGAGTTAACTCTAGCTGCTCTACTCTTCCAATGAAGAAACCCATCCCGGCTCCACTGGGCTTTAGGGACCAAGGCTCAATGCATATGAACACTCGACTCTGGAGGTAGGGGCCAATGGGTGTTTACAGGGTAGGACAGTCCCATCATCAAAATAAATCCTAAAGGAACAACCTCCTGAGTGCCACTTGCATCGATCACTCGTTAGGCCCTTAAGACAGCTTGACTTGATATTCAACCCATGTCTGTCCCTGGAAAGCTTATCTTGGCACCAGGGCTTCTGGTGAGGATGTGATGGCTGGCCAGGCGATGGCATTCCTCAATAAACATGCTCCATAATTCACTGATCTTCCTAATAATATGTTTGTACCCAGAGAACTACGGAGACCAAACCCACCCTGGTGGAGGCAGCAGTTGAGCTTGGCTACTCTCCCCATTTCTGCGGGATGCAGTCAGCCGTGTGTGGATCTCAAGTGACTGGCGATTTACATTTTGCCCCAGGGCAACAGATTTTTTGGTGCCTCGGCCTCACTGAAAATGGTTTCACAGCACCGCTGGGCTGCAGGGCTTCCTTTCCGCCTGCAGAGAGTGCTGCTGGCAGGCTCAACGCTCTGCCATGGCTGGCTGGTTTGGGGAAGAAGCTTGTAAAGCAATATCATAATGATCAATTAGGACTTTGTCAGTTGTTGCAAACTCTGGAAACCTTTGCAAAGGGGAAATAGAAACAGCGAGCAAGCAAGCAACATCCCCCGCATCCCCAGTGATCAACACTGTATAGAAAACTCCCCAGAACATGCACTGCAAAGGTTTAGATCAAGTTGGACCAGCACAGTCATAGACCCTGGAGAGGAGAGTCTTGCTATATAACTTGCAAATTCCTCATTCCTATAGTATCTGATCCTCTCAAACTCTTCATGGGGCTATTATCCCCATTTTACAGATGGGGAACAGAGGTTAAGTGGCTTGCCCAGGCTCACACAGGGCATCTGTAGCAGGACAGGGAATTGAATCCAGATGTCCCAGGCTAGCACCTTAGTCACTGGATCGGTCTTCCTCGACTTGGGACAGCTCTTAGATTGCTACTTCTCATCTGCCTGTGTGTCTGCTGCACATATGCCAGCCTTGCAATGCTGTCTTGGGGATACTGTGGTGCTCCCTTAGCAAGTTGGTGCGCCAGCTCACAGAGGCAAACTACGGTAGAATTGCACAGCCCCCAGAGTCCATTTTGGTGCTTTCTAGTGCATGAATCCCAAGCAAGGTGCAGGATTGTCTTAGCAAAGTGAGCCTGGAAATGTCCAGGAGAAATCCTGGACACTTGCCAGGGGCAAACTCCCACTGATGTCCGAGTCGGAAAGGAATAAGAGCTGAACAAGGCAGTAGGATTGATCTGGCCTCAACTGGTAAGCGTCTGCTGGAAGCCCGGTGCAGGGGGATTTGCAGAGGTGTTCAGCACCCACACACCCCATCCAGTCAAAAGCTGCTGGTGGGTCCTGAGCTCCTGCAAGCTGGCCTGGAACAAAAGGGAGAAACTTGACCTCCAAGAAACCAGAGAAGAGGCCACAGACAACACTGAGGTGGGTGCTTCGGCCACCCCTATCATGGGCTGAAACCCAACCCCTTTGTAAGACAAGGGGAGGATGCGTAGGGACCAGATCCTGGCATCCCACTGCCATATGGGAGATGGTAGGAAATAGAGCTGCACGGGCTCTTTCACCCTATCCATGCCCTTCGGGAAGACCAGTTTTCCTCGGTGACACCTGGAAAAATCCAAGGACTCTGACCCTGCCCCAGCACAGACCAGTAGCAGGGGAAGGCTTGGACTCCGCTCACAGGTGCTGTCCCCGGTGAAACCTTTTCTCCAGGCAGCTCCGCTGGCTGCAGACATGGGGCTTGCCGATTTCCCGTCACCAACGGGCTCGTGTCACCTGGGTCTCTGCACTTGAATGAACTTCTGCCGGCCAAGCGTCAAGGCCTGTGATGCCGCAGCCTTGCCGTGTTACTGCAACAGCATGGGGGGAGGCAATGGGATGACGAGGGACAGGTTTTTTTGTGGGGGGAGTTCACATAACTGATTTTTAAAAAAAAAAACCCTCACACACAAATCCAAAGTGGGGGGGGGGGGGAAGAAAA
>NW_017729014.1:19828536-19838379 GCF_001723915.1 Gavialis gangeticus
TTTTTTTGGGGGGGGATTTCCAAAACCGATTTTTAAAAAAAAAAACCCCCACCCCAAAAACCAAAGGGGGGGGGGGGGGGAATGAAAGTGCCAAATGACATACGCCCCGAAGAATGTGCTTGTTCCCCTCCCCCTGCCCTAATCCTGCGGTGGCAACAGGACGCCTGGAGACAGCTGTGCTTGTTCCAGTCAGCCTCCTGACATCCCAAACCTGCTATGAGGGCCCAGGAAGGAACGGCGCTGGCAACGGGTGCGTTGCTCTGATTTTTCCATGGGGGAGCGGAGGGGGGCGAGGGGCTACATCGGACATGTGGAGTCGAACGTCCCGAGGCGGATGCAGTTTCTGTCTGCAAGGCACGTTAACCCTGTGCCTGCCGGACAACTCTCAGGCCTGCCAGGTCATATTTAGCCAAGAGGCTGGAGAAGCAAGAAGAACAGCTCTTGTCCGGATGTCTGTCTAGGGCAGATTCTCGCTGTGGTTGGAGATAACGGCTGGCAGAGACTGTCAGGACGTGGAGGGACAGTACAGGGTCACACTGCATGCTTCACAGTGATGTTTGCACCCTATAATATGACTATTTAGACACATCTGAGTGTTACAGAGAGGTCCAAAGTTCCCTTTGCCCATGAACCCTAGAACCAGCCCTGCACTGTTTATCAGCCTGAAACCTTGGGTATCTGTGCCTGAGAGCTTGCTGAATTGCCCTTGTCATGAGAGGAGTGCTGGATTGAATGACGGTAACAATGTTGATCAACCTGTCTCATTAAAATCCTTATAAAATCAGCAGTGGAAGCCTTCAGCTTTCCATCTCCTCCCCCATCATCATCATCATCATCATCAGCAGCCATCGGTCTTGGGAGAGCATGGAGATTGCATCTTTGGTGGCTTACTGGGTACCACTGCAGCTTCTTGAGTGGCTGCCCCATCCCCAAGGAAAATGGGATGCAAGCCTGGGGGTAATGCCACCCTACAAGCCAACACCACCACCACCCAGAGTCTGGACTGATCTTGGTGCTGTGCCCCCTGGGAAACGCAGACCTAGTAGTCCTTGAGGGTACTCGACCCACTGCAAGAACTTGGGGTGCTTCCTTTAGTCTGAAGCACAAATGGTGGTCTCCCTTAGTCAGCCAGACCAAGGAGACCACAAGGACAAGCCAAAACTAATGTCCACAGAAAAATGAGAGGCAACTTCCTCCTCCCTCTGCAAACCTGTAGGTGAACAATGACCTCAAACACCTGCAGAAAATGCGAAGGACAACCGAAGGAAACACCCCACAGCCATTTGCTAGCCTTGGAGATGGGAAGGAATCGATCAAGGCACCAAACACAGACCCAGAAATACAGTCTTGGTTCAGGCACTGGACTGGGACTGCAAAAGCGTGTGTCCCTGGACAAGTCTCTTAACCTCTCTTTGCTCAGTCCCCTATGTGTTCATGAGGAAAGCTCTTCCTTCCTCTGCCTGTCCTGACTAGTCAGCGTAAGCTCTTGTGTGCGCCTCTGCGGCAGATGCTCTGTGTTACTGCTGGCTTAGACAGCACCTGGCATCATGAGGCTGACATCAGATAGAGCCTCTGTGTGCTACCGTAACAATAAAACAATGCTTCAACACACAGAGCTTGTGGTAGAGGTGATCTCTTTCATTAGACCAACAAGATTTTTGCAAAAAATTGTCTTTAATTGCAAGCTTTCAGGCACAAAGAGCATTCAGAATAAAGAAAGGTTCCCTGCAGGACCCACTTGTGTTGTCATTGCTTTGTAACCTGAAGCTGTGGGGCTCATCCTGATCCCACATGTGCTTACTGGCCTAACGATGGGCAGGATCTGGTGCCCTTCAGTTCAAGTCCTAGATTAGATCAAACCCAGTAAATGCTGAACAAAGCAAAGGGAAAGGGGAGGTGCTGCCAGTGGGGAGGCCTTTACAGGTGAAATGTTGAACCGACAGCTTTGTGGGGTTTTGACAGCACAAGTCAAAGTTAAAAGGTACCAGGGAAGGTGGAAAGAAGGGGCTTAGCTGGCCTGAGCTGTCTCCTTTCATATTCCCCAGTCTTTTCAGTTTCAACTGGAACGTCTGTGCTGGATTTCCAACCTGCCCAACATGTAGATTTATTCTTAACTGATCTGTAAGTCATTTTTCCCCAACAAAATTGTAGTTGCTTAGCCTCAACTCCAGTCTGAAGGAGTTGATTTTTGCCAAAGAATGTAGAGTTCGCCAAAAAAGAAGAAAAGAAAGTGTTGTATGCAGCCACGAAGCTTATTTTTTCCCCTTCTGCTGCTATGACTGACCAGTTGTGTTTACACACACACATGGAAATAGATTTGAGTATTGAGACCAGAATCAGGGTGACTTTCCTACAGGCCTGGGCGTTTCAAACATCTCATTTCAGTTGCCCTAGTTTCTCAAGCAGTTTGAACCCGGAGTAACGTTGCAGCATAGGCACCGAATCAGATGTTTTTGTAGGGGTCTTTCTACAAGTCTCCATGTTCAACTGTGGGGACGCAAAGGGATTGTCATACTGGAGTAGAGGAGCTAGTACAGCCCCAAGGAAGAAGTCCTACCCACCTGTCTACCCCCCTGCGTGCCACTCTGTAGATGCGGAGGGGCTGGAGTTGAGCCGCAAGGGCCAGAGAGGGACATCTGCCACTTGCAACATGTTGGGATGGAGATTCGGGGCTCTTTGAGCCATCAGCAGCTGCCATAAATTAAAGCAACCCCTGGATAGCATGTTATCTTTTGTGTGATTTATGGCTGCTCATGTCATGATGCCGCGCACACAAAAATATTACTTTCAAAGAGTTTTAATGTTCTGATTTCAACCTCAGATACAGCCAAACACTAATGGCTGAAGGCTAGAAGCGGCTTCAGTCAAGGTAGCTGAGCCCCTCCTGGCATCGAGGTATTTAAGTGAGTCTTGTGTAGGTTCATGAACTCTTCAGAAACCCTCGTGAGCCCAAGGCAGGGTGCAGTGGTGTAGCCTAAAGGTTACAACTTTGATTGCAAAGTTTGTGGCTTTGGTGGGCTCCCATGATCAGAACATAGATCTTGGGGGACTGGTGGCTCTGGGGTTTTGGAGGTTTGTTTTTCAGTTGCGTAGAAAAAAAATAAAGCTGCTGCACATCCTTGACATCCTCCTCCTCTCAGGGAAGCCACTCTGATGGCATGCCTCTGAGATGGAGAGATTTCTCCGGAGTGACATTTTACAAGGACACGCAGCAGAAGTGCTGGGCCCTTCGTTTTACTGTCAGGCAGGGCACGTTGGCTGGGCTGGGCACCTTCTTGGTTTTTCTCTAAGCCAATTTCCATTCTCCTGATTCTTCCTGTTGGTTAATATATGAGCACTGCCACATTTCAGCTACTTGAGCTCAACCCACGGAGGCTGAAGAGTGTCCATGGAACAACTTCCAGGTGAGATCGAGCTAGGAAAGCTTGTTAAGGGGCTGCCAAAGACACGCCATCTCTTATCTTGCCTTTACAGCCACTGCCAAAAGGGCTGTGTCTTTTGCTCCGGCGACAAGCAGGATATACAGATAGCAAGCCAAGATTTTCTCTGGTGCAAGTCCTCTAAATGTCAATGAATGTGGCCCGGTAAGACCAGCTGCTGAACTGGACATTTCCATTCATTGGGCAAGTCACCTGGAAGTAGCTGGTGGGGTAGACAGGAGTTCAGACACAGGAGCTCCCAGATCTTTGATCCCTGAATGTAATGGTCAAGATTTTCCAACAGTGACTGCTGATTTTGGGTGCTCAGGTTCAGGCACCTTAAGAGGAACCTGCTTTTTTAGAAAACATGGAGAACCCGCTGTTGTGAAATGAGACCTCTTAACTCAGAAGTTTGGTATCTAAAAAATAAAATAAAAATACAACCCCCCCGCAACAAAAAACCAAAAAAGTAAACCCAAAAACCACCCAGCACCTTTGAATATTTTGCATGTTCCTTCATCTTGGTGTTGGGAGTGACATCCCTGCCGACACGCGGGAAGAATTTAGGACCCTCTTTAAGAGGCATGCGGAGACCACGAGCTACCTCATATGAACCACTGCGAAGCCGGGAAGAACATGTAAAAGGACGTCCTTAACTTTCCTGTATTTGGGACTCTTCATGGTTCAGAGGGCCCCTCCCTTGCACGATTCTGGGAACAGTGAGTAGTTTTTGTGGACTACAATGGGACACCGGAGTTGGGGAAATAACTCCGCAGACATCTACGGGAGCCTCCACTGGAAAATAACAGGAACGTAGCTCGTCGGGACAACTAGGTGATGCACCTGCTATTTAGGTCCCTTACCAAGGGGCTTTTGAGATGAGCGTTCCCTTTAGGGAACTGCACCAATGTCATTTCTTCCTACCCTTTGCTGAAGCATCAGAGGATGTACGATGCACCTGGGTAAAAGCGGCAGTGCTTCTATTTTTAGAGAGGAGCTGGACTCCCTTTAGGTGCCTGTCATATAGCAAAGTCATTAAGTCAGGGCTGAAATCCCAACACACCACATATCCATTGGGAAGGGGTATGCTACATCCCCATGTCCAGTGCAAAAGGAAGTCCCAACTTCTTCCGGCTGGGAAAAGAGATGGATAGGGCAGGCACGAGACAGTTGAAAGGTGACCTAGTTGAAACAACTGGAAGGGACAGCTTAGATTTAGATATATGAGGGGTTGGCCATGAACAGCCCTTCAATGCAGGGTTTTTTTCTGCCTGCTCATGAGTCTTTTGGTCCAGTCACGGCCATGCTGTTGGCAGAGCAGACCTCACGCTCTTTCCAACCATCTGGGTCTCTGCAAATCCTCATGGCCCTTCTCAGGGCTGCCAGTGCTGCCGATGGGATCCAGCCAGAGCAAGCACATTGCTTCCCTGCACGGGCACGACTTCCAGCGCTCAAAGCCAGTCTCCTGCTGTTGTAGGGTTTCCCCCCCTCCTTCCTCTCTGGTTCTCCACTCTCTGCTGAATTATTAGCAGTGCAATGGCAATGCATCCTGGCTTGCTACCGGGCTGCAAGGGGGATAGGATGTCAGCCGGCTGAGCCCTCGAAAACCCGATCTTACTGGGCCGATCTGCCTCATGTTTTCATTGGAGCCATCAATCAGTGCAGGAGACACGATCATATTTTATAGTCAGAGTCATTTGGGAAACCCAACCCCTGCGGCAGCCACTGCCTGATTGGGATGAGAAAGCCAAAACTTGGACACTTCCATAACCCCTTGTGATGGATCCTCCAAGCAGCCATTCCTTGGTTTCTTCAGCCATTTTTCTTCGGACTGTTTTTTCTGCTTTCCCAAGCCCAGCTTTTTCTGAGGGAGGTGCAAGTCCCATGGGTACGGAGGTTGGGTATGCTCAGTTCTCATCCGTTTTATCCCCTGACAACTTTTTGCTCGCTGCAAATAAGGCAGCATTGGTTCTTCCCCCCCGGCTAGCGGTGGGACAATTTAACAGCACTTATTGCATGCAGCCACCTGGGCAGAGCTGGTTGTCTGTCCACCGTGGGCACTGCTGTAACTCACATCTGCTTACAAAGCATTCAGTTATAACAGGGCAAGCAGGGCACGTGCCTGCACCCTTACTCTGACAGCACCTTGACCTTGGTGTCCTCATCATGCCTGTACTACAGGTACTTTTAATAGTAAAGAGCCCTACACTATGCACGTTTTGCCCAGTGCAAGAAGTGGGATTTCCCATTGCAAACCCTACGTTATAAGATCCATTAGCGCTGGACTTCTTTCACAGCAAATGTTGAATTGCTTGAGCCACTTGACCTAGATCTGGGTTCAGGCCTGGTGCCGTGATCCCATTGTTTTCCTTCTCCCCAAGAAGCTTGTCCAGTCCGGCCTTTCCCGGACAGGCAGAGCTCTCCTCCCACTGGGAGATGATGTTTTGTGGAAATCATTCTGGTGGCTCTGGTTACAGTCATCCAGGAACAAAGCGGCTCTCTCCAAGGGGAGAGGCTCTTCACAGCAGGGGGTAGACGAGCTCATCTTTGAGACAAGGGGTATTCAGGAGGCTCCTATGACACTTTTACAGCCCGGCTATGCCAGGCTGATGGATTGCTGCTTGGAAATCAATTTTCTGAGGTTTGACACAGCTGTAAACGGAGAGAGGGTAACACATGAGGGTGGGAAACGGGGACCGTGAAGTCTGGCGAACCTGAACGGCTGGGGCAGGGGAAGGAGAGTTCTCCAAGGTGTCGAACATGGGTGGAGGGCTTTTGCAAGGGACCTAGTCTTTGCTATATTAAATTTACTGCTCTTAGAAGATACCCTCTTGACAGCCTCCCCTGCTATCCTCAGGCAGAAGGCAGGGTAGATAGGTTCATGACATGGGCTGCCTGCCTCTAACAGACTAATTAATAAGTGCCATATAGAGCACAAGCTTTTGTGAATGAGTTCACGCCATCAGACACGGTGAAAGGACAGCACAGAGCAGTGCATCGCATGTTATCTTCAGTGACAGCAGAAATTTCCCTGACACTTTTCCACCCGTGTGTGCGAAACCTGCAGCAGCACGGCTAGGAGTCCTTTAGGTCTTGCTGCTTTTGCTGGAATTACCAACAAGGGACATCTTGGGTCAAGGTTTCGGTGATAGAGAAACCTAGATGTCACATTAGGGATGTCATTTAAAAGGCAGAGACTACATAATATGACTTGGGAGTTATGCATCCCAAAGAGAGAAACACCAGATGCTGTTGTTAGCTCTCTATGTTGTTTGGAAAAAGATGATATTTGAGGATGAAATATTGGGCATTGTCCTCTGTAAATGCAGATATGCCAGTGCAGTGGTCAAAGAACTGCACCGAGTAAGGATGCACGTTCGGAGACTAATCTGGAGGAAAGGAGGGGTCTGTAGGATTTTAAGGAGATCAGTGCAAATGTCCCCAGTGTAAGGCATAATTCAGCAGAAGCACCTTCCACATTAACACCCATATTTGAAAAATAATTCCAAATCAAGCTACTTTCCATGTTCAATTCTTTGCATTTCTTTAGCCCTGGACCAGCCTTCAGTATATACCAACAGCTTCTGTCTGCTATAACTGGATGCCCTGCATTGGGCAGAAGATAGCGCAGCTTTCTCCAGATGTACCACCAATTCCTATCTTTGAGGTATAGGAACGGGACCAGAGGTTTTGTCCCCTTAGCCAAGCCAGGCCAGAACGCAAGCCTTGCTGTTCTAGTTTCCTTAATTCAAACAGTATCGGTCTAGTGAGTTGCCCTCACCCATGTTTGCAGAAGGTGGCCTCTTACCCCGCGGCTTGTGGGACGGGCATTGCCATCATGCCAATTTGATGTCACTCGGGGATTCTGGCTAGACTGGCATAATCCCCTCCGTGGCTGCTTTGTGACCCCTTGGCTATAAGGCAACAGAGAGCCTCATAGTCCTATGAGGGATATAAGACAACAGAGAGCCAGACCCAGACTCTTCAGACCTGGGGAACAGCAGCCTCCTTTGAAGCAAGAGGGAACTCCAGGTGTTCAGCGCTGCCGAATGCACGCCCAGGCCTCTATCGCCATCCAAAATGTGTTTCTCTGCTTTTTCCCTGACCCTTTTTTCCCCCTTTCCTTTTTCCCCAGTCTCCACTTGCTCCGTCCACCTTCTCTCCCATTGCTCTCCCTCCCTCCTCCATCGCACACATCCTCCCCCCAGCCCTCCTGCACATTTCCCAGCTGAGCCTACAGCCGAGTGTGACTAAAAGCAATGGGTATGTCGTGGGCACACTGCACAAACGGTGGATTTCTCACAGGGGAATACAGCTGCAAGTTAACCGTGAGGAACGGGGCTGGTTTCACCCACATCCTCATTATGCATTCCTGGCAGCTGGCAGGCTTTCAAATCCTCTAATGCCTGAACATCAGGCTGGACATCTGCCCCTTATCTTCAAGGATGCCTCGCGCACTCCCAGCCAAGCCCTTCAGCTGAGAAACCAAACAACTGGGCTGAGAAGCCCCATCGCTCCCTTTCATTCTCAGCGTTGCCTGCTCACATCACACCCCAAAGCAGCAGCAACATGTGGCTCCGGGGAAAGATGATGCCTCCGGGAGACTGGAAGCCACCTGGTTCGGCACGCCATGCTCCGAGCCTGGCTTGCATCTAACTTGCCTACACAGGCTGGGTTTTTATTTTTTTTATTTTTGCCTAATTACTTAGACCAGTGGGGGCTAATGTGCCACAAATTAGCCCCGCATCCCCCCCAAATGCCATTGCTGATCCCTTTTCCTTTCCTGATCTGCTCCCTGGTAACTTGCTACAGCAAACTATGCGCTCACATTGGTTTAGAAATGCTGGTTTCCCCCTTGGGGTCGGACCCAAGACTGCTCCTCCCTATCTCCTTGCAATGCTCCTTATTCCTGTATGGTCCCATGGTTTAGGTAGCCCAAAGAGGCAACATCCCCACCCCCCTAGTCTCTTTGTGGGCAGGTATGTCAAGAGTGTGCCAATCCAGCTAGCAGAGAACAGCATCTCAACCCAAGAAGGAAAGGACAGAAGAGCAGCAAAGCAATGAGCTAATTTAGCTAAGGAGAAAGGCACCTTGCTCCAAATTAATTCCTCCTGTCACTTAATTGCTTGTGGAAGGGGATGTTGCCTGAGCGCTTGGGAGCTAATTTGCAAAGTGACCTGGGCACTGAAGGCACAGATCAGCACCTACTGGGCATGTCCAGAGCTTTTAAGTGGGTGGGTAGTTTGGTCATACCAGGTACGAGTCTTGAAGTGCCTGGTACCTTTGCCAAAGTCCCTTTGAAAGACTGGCCCATAGCGCTTTGACAATGCAGGGCTGCCTTTCTGTGATGTTACCGAGTAAGGGCTCTGTGGATGCATGTGCATGAGGTTGCAGTCTAATAGCACAGAGAGGGCTTGGGTTGTACCAGCTACAGAGGAATTTTTTAGCTGTAAGGATTTGGGCAGTTTCTCTGGAGCTGAAAGGCCTGGGTTTTGATTCCAGATCTCCAGCTGGGTGCTTTTAATCTAGCAACTACCTCTTTTCCTGCCCCTCGTAGAGAGATTACAGCATGACATGATGGGGTTCAGCAGCCCCGAGCCATGCTCTGTTCTTATTTTGTACTGAGGGTGTAAATCCAGAGTAGCTCCACTGAAGCAAAAAGTCTTGCTGAAGCAAAAATGTATTTATGCTGAAGCAAAAAAGTATTTACACCAGTTCCAGCAAGAACAATGTGGCTCTCTGAGGTCTCAGTTTCTGCACCTGTGAAATGGGGAGGGAAGGGGAAAGAGATCAGCAGTCACCTGCCTAGCAGGTCTGTGGTGAGGATTAACTAGCCAATTACTTCCATAATTAGTTAATTACTAAGAAAGCAGATTCCTGAAGCTCTGGGGTGCACAGGTGTGCCGCATAATTCTGCCCACATTTCTCCAGGGGTTGGCGGCACTCAGCTTCTGGCTTTGTACTTCACAGTCCAGGCTGCAGAGAACAATTGCTTATGTAGACAATCTGTATGTGCCAACCCATATGACTTCTGTATTCACAATGAGACCTCGCTAGCAAATGGTGGATTAGAAATGAATAAATCTGTTGAAGGAATAAATTGAATGCACACCAAGGAGATGAGCTGAAGTGGTTTCCACGCTATCAAAAATAGGAACCTGCTGATTAAATCAGGCCTGATTTCCATTGGCTTTGAAAGAGGCTGCACTGAGCATTTAGCTTGAAGGTTCTGGGGGCTGCAAGGTGGCAGGGGGGCCTGCAATCCCAGGGAAAAATCAGTGACCTAGGTGAAAAGCATTCACTAAGACTCAGCATCCTTTGGGGGGAGGAAAAAAAGGTTATTAGGAACAATCAGCATGGATTTACCAGGTGCCTGTCATGCCTGACCAACCTGATTGCTTTCTATGATGAGATGACTTGCTTT
>NW_017729014.1:19843379-19843854 GCF_001723915.1 Gavialis gangeticus
AAAAAAAAGTCAGTGGCTTGGTAGTTATAGGACTTAGGATCCATCCCTGGCTCTGCTACTGACCTGCTGAATGATCTCAGGCACTTGCATCTGTTAAACTTCACTGTCAGTGCAATCCAGTTGCTTTAGCATTTATTATTTCAGTGTCTATAACTGTTCCAAGAACAACTGGATCTGAATTCCAGCACTTACTTTGAATGGATCTGGGAAACATCCTTCCCAAGCAGTACATTTTTGCTGAGCTGCTCAGGGTCTGGGAGTGCATCAGTAAGAGAGGCAGGGGTATGTTTTTCCCTTGACACTCATGCAGCTTTCTTGACTTTAGTGAAATGAGTCCCTATTTCCACCAGTTTGAGGGGGAAGTAGGACTCCTGGCTTCTGAACTTAGCCCTTTTACTTGCACAGTGGCCATATTTTCCATCTCTTCCTTCTTGCATCTGAAAGGCACAAATCAGTCCCCTCAGGTGCCCTGAAT
>NW_017729014.1:19848854-19882479 GCF_001723915.1 Gavialis gangeticus
GGGGGATGTTTTTCCCTTGACACTCATGCAGCTTTCTTGACTTTAGTGAAATGAGTCCCTATTTCCACCAGTTTGAGGGGGAAGTAGGACTCCTGGCTTCTGAACTTAGCCCTTTTACTTGCACAGTGGCCATATTTTCCATCTCTTCCTTCTTGCATCTGAAAGGCACAAATCAGTCCCCTCAGGTGCCCTGAATGGGGCTGGACTGGATTTTTAGCTTTTGCAAATAAATTAGCAAAGCTTTGCTGCAGGCAATCGTGTGCAGGATTTACACCAACCGAGGAGCTGCATCCCTGACTTTAGCAGAGCTGCCCGCTCTTACACCAGCTGAGGATCTGGCCTCTTAAATTTCATCCAGCCATAGTGAACTGTAAGGGTCAGATCCAATAAGGAATTTAGACTGGGGGGGCCTGTTTCCTGGAGTAGGATCCAGAACCCAAAGCAAGGAGGCTAAGCTCCCTGTATGCTGCAGGGGTTGTGGGGTGTACTAAGCACCCAAAAATGGCATGCAGGACAGGCAGCAGGAGTTGCTAGGAGCTGCTTAAAGTCAGCATGCCCAAGACCTGGGACATGCAAGATTCAACTTTTAAATTTGCCAAAAGCATTGCATTTGTACTTTTTGCAGGGGTTCAAAATCACACATGACCTCCCATTCCGGGACAGTGCCTTCACCACCAGGTTCAGGCTAGGCTTGGAGCAGGAGGGTCTTGCAGGGCTGAGAACCGCTGCTCTAAATGGCATCTCAGCACCACTGATTTACTACCGTCCATGCTCTGGGGAGGGCGATAATTCCCTGGCAACACCTGCATTTACAGCCCTTTCAGAGCTCTGCCTCCTCTAGTTCATCAGCCCCTTTTAACAGCAGCCGATAACGTGTTGGGGCTCTGATGTGTTTTTTTTTCCCCTGAGGTTGGCAATGTGGTGAGCAGCTGCACATGGAGAAAGTCTCATCTTTCTACTCCAGCCAGGGAGAATCCTTCCCTAACCTCTCAACCTCTAGTGTTCATTACAAACACTAAGACTTTGGCAGCACTTCAGACTTTCTCTTCTTTCCTGGGATGGGATGGGAGCCAGCTGTAGTGCCTTCTCACAGCCTGGGAAAATACTTCAGGACTCAACTTTTCCCTGAGATCCCTGAAATTTGAGTGGCTGGCTCCTTCTCTGTTCCTTCCCCCTGCCCACCCCCCCACAACACTTCCCTGCCTTTCTCTCTGAGCTCTGCAAGGATATCAGTGAGCAGTTTGGGACTAGGGGGTGCAAAGTGCATGTAGGAGCCAGAGACATAGGATGTCACCGGAAAATATGAGCCCCTTCTTATTCCATAACACCCTTGGTCTAAGGAAGTGCTTGCAACTTATGCCATGTTAGGATACCCTCTGTCCCTATCAAGCTGGAAACCTGCAGGGCAACCTTCCCTTTAGCATTAGGGCAAGGTTGTGGGGGTTAAGCCCCTTGTTTCATACTTCCCTCTCCCCAACCTCTTTGCGGTTGCAACCCTGGGGATACCCCATTATCTAAAAATCCATTGAGATTGTATTATCTACAACCCTCCAAGATTGGCACAAATATTAAGCAAGCCTATCTAGAGTCACCTCCCTCCTTTAGGTTTCATGGGCTTCGTTCTGTTGAATACAATCCTCTTATCCATGACAAAAAAAAAGTAAAATCACAGCAGAGGTAGAAACGCCAAGTAGCACTTTGGCATCATTTGAGCAGGCACTCGGCTACCAAGGAGATGAGCTTTGCAGAGATGTCTACAAGGTGCTCAGTCTTTTCTATGCTGTTACTTCATGTTACACCAGAAGAACCATTTGGAGACCTCTCTCACTATAATGATAAGGTGGATGTTTGGGACCCCCTTCCTGAGTGTCCAGGACACTGTAGATAGTAATGCTAGAATTCAATGCAAAGATGAGTCACGCTAGCATCATCCTAAAATAACTGTCCCTTTGCCATGTAGATTCATGATTTTTTCCAAAAAAAATCCATTTATTTTTGCCAAGGACTCCCCAGAGTGTCATGCGCTCCCTTATTTCCACAATTTCCAAGCAAACTAAGTTTAGTCAGAGTATTCCCAACAGATCTGTTTCCGCTTCCAGTTTGTTCCTCTGAGGTCCTGTCTCTGCACAGACTCCTACCAGAGTGATGAAGCTGATTCCCAGCACCATGGCCCCTCAAACTAGTAAGGGTTCAGCTTCACAAGACAGGTGGACCTGAACCATATTTTAGCCATGTTCCTAAATAGATGCATACCCCCTGTATAGAATCATCCTCTTTCCTTTTATTCTCACTGGGTGTGTCGACGCATGTGCTTTAATGTGCATTAGCTTATTTTAAGGTGCATTGAAGTGTCACAAAAAAGTGTGCTTTTACGCATTAAAACAGGCTGATGTGCCTTTCTCTAGTGCCTCACAATGGAGGTACTAAATTTAATGCGCATTAATGAACGTGTGGACGTGCCCTCTGTCTCCCTCTGATTTTTATCTTCCTCCAGCTGGGAAACAGAACAGTTCTACCTCTCCTATTACAACAGACCAATGGGCTCTCAATGGCATGTGCTTTGAAGGACTTGCATTAAAGCTATAGGTATTGTGTGATTCAGGCTAGAGATTGGCCCAAATTAACACTGTGAAATGCCAAGGTGGGGCAGGAAGCCCAAATATGAATCCTTAGATACTACACTTCTATGATTTTGGCTCCAGATTAGATCAAAAACCAGAAGGAACTTGATTTCTGGATAGCTGAACTATCAAAACAGAAGCTTGTGTCATGAGATCATGTCCCAGTGCGGTGACAACTGGATAAGGACAACTCATTTGCTAGGGTTTCCACCATTGGGGGGTGAAATCTTGCAGCAGTGAATCCAAACCCCAAGATCCGGTCCAAACAGAGGGAGGATTTGAACTTTCACTGGGAGATCACCAGCCAGCTCAAGTTCACTTGAAGTTTGCCCACCTTCGCTCAAATAGCCTGTGAACTTTTCAGTGAACCTGATCGAGTTTGTTTGACCTGCAGTGAAACTGGGCATGTTTCATGGGGCTTCATGGTTTGTAGATCTCCAGGTACAAGGGGGGCTCATTTCCTTTTTACTGTGCTGTGGGACCTACAGAAAAGCCAAGAGCTGGTGAGGACATTTGCCTTTCCACGACTGGTTTGGCCCGCAGGGATTTTTATCTAGCAGGGGCCATTATTGCTTGCATCTGAGGTTTCAGAGAGCCTCCTTCTCCACTGGGCAGGAGCAAAGCTCCACTGTTGAGGATGCCAAGGTCCAGCAAGTGCTGTAGATGTACAGGCAATTAGACTGGACAAGGGTTCGCGGCTGAATGTGTTGCGTCTAACCTCCTCCTCTCCCATGCACCAACGTCCTCCTCCTTTCCGCGACCGTGGAACCCTCTTTCTTTTTAATCCCCCGCCGAATATCTTCGAGAACGATCTTTGGCTGAACCGCCAAGGCAGGGAGGAAGGGGCGAGGGTGGTATTGTTTTCATGGGGCTGGCATTCCTCTCTGCCCCCCTCCTCCTCCCTGTTTGTTAAGAGGAAATCTTCCCCCACACCACCCCCCGAATCTCCTTGGCAGAGGACGTTGCTCTGATCTAAGCTCCCTTACATGGGAAAAGCACATCTGGCCGTTGAGAAGCATCCAAATGCCTGGGCTCTCTCCGTTGGCCCCAGCTGGCAGGGAGCAGCAAAGTCCTGGCACTGAGACACCGGGGGGATTTACTGTAATGTTTCCTTCCATTCCTCTCCTCGCCACGGCCGCATGTTTGCCAAGGAGACATCTTAGGAAAGGGAGGGGGAGCGGATGGATGGGAGAGGTGATCTGGCGAAGAGCGTTGACATATCTGGGCTGCGCCCTCCAGGGTCCCACTTGGCCACCAGGGATGATGGATGGGTGAGTAGAAGGAGGAAATCAGGCCAAGTCTGAATGAACAGGGGCACAAGAGGCAAGGTGATCTTGCTTCTGGGAAAGACCCTTTGAGAGTCAATTCTTCCTCTTTGGAGATGCTTGGCATTGACGGATATGGTGGCAACGTCTCCAACCTGGTGTGGGGCTAGAGACGGCCCCTCCCTTTCTTCACAAGGGAGAAAGCACTGCCTTTGTGGGCTTAGAGAGGGAAGTATGGCCTTTGGAAACTGCAGACAGCTGTTCCTGGCACAGAGGGGAATATTAGGTCAATAAGCTTGGTTCTTAGCCGTGTCTGTGCGTCACGGTGGCCGCGCTCTGAGCCATTGCACCGGGATGCGGGAAGACCGCATCATCGTGTCATGACCGGGGGGGGCTCTGCCTTGCAAACAGATTCCTCAGTAGGCTTGGCATCCTCCTGGCACCTGCCCCTCTCGGCAATGCCAGCATCCTCCAGTGAGTGGCAGACGGGCTCAAGCAACATGTTTGGATCCCGTTGCCGAGCTCTTCCCTTCCACGTACTTGTTCAGCTCTTTAAGAAGAAACAGCCAGGTGGGGCTTTGCATTGCAAATGCCCCCAAAAGTATGGGGACTTGACTTTGTGCATTGGGACCCACCTCCGATAAGCAGAGCCCTGTCTTTAAAGAAGAGGCAAGTCCTCTTTTTAAGAAGAAAGCAATGAATAAGGGATGGGTGTGGGAGGGTGAGTGGTGTCAGGGGGATAAGAATAAGAGGAAAGAGGGTTTGCCGGCCTAGGGGTTGACAACAGACCGTGGCCTCCTCGGCTCCAGCTCAGCCCTGCCTCCTCTATAAGGCATCCGAGCCCTGAGCCATCTTGAAACCTGACATCGATAATGAAGGCTGATGGCTGAAAGGCCCTTCGTTAATTTGGGCCTAATCAGTGCAGTAGGAGGAGGGAGGTTTTAACAGCTGTGAAATGCTGCAGGGATCAGAGAGGCAACTCTCTCGCCAGCTCCCTCTGTCGCTTATGGGTCAATGCAGTTATTTATTCCGTGCCCCCCTCTGTAGCACTGTCTTTCTGGTCCTGATCATTTTGGGGGGGTGGGAAGGAGCTTGCGTGCAACTCGATCACTCTAGGAAAAAGGAAGCTGCTTGCACTTTTGACGTCAAAATGCAAAATCCAACTGGCCCAATTTATTCCCCTTCCCTCCCCCCGCCCCCCTTTCCTGCTAAGGAGGTGTAAAAAATGTAGCAGGAGGCTGTGAAGGCCAGAGGCCTGATGTCTGCTTGGGCGAGGTGATTTGGAGAAAGGTTTATGTTGCTTTTCGCACGTGCCGGCTAATTGAATTTACTCCAGAGGAGCAGCAGCAGCCACTGACAACCTGCAGCAGGGACATTTCTCGAGCGCTACCAAACTTTACAATCACTGGCGAAGTATTACGTTTCTCTCGGGTGGGTGGAGGGGAGCGCACAGGGCATGTGGTTTGGTGGCTGGGGGGAGAAGGCGGCTCTGAACGGTCACGGCAGGATGAAGAACATAGGAAACCACAAAGAGCCCACCTGCCTCATCTACACTAGGGCCATGATTTTCAAGAGGGGCTGATTTCCGGTGTCTCCATCTCTGGAGGCGTAGCGTGAAATGCTGGAGCCAGGGTTGGTTCCTGAGATGGCAAGATGCCCAGAGGCATTAGCTTGGAAATGCCTGACCCCAGAATTTTAACTGTTTCATGACACAGTTGGCAGTGATCATCTTTGCATCCACACACAAAAGTGAGTTAGCGGCCATGGCATCTAGAAGGCAGGGTATGTACGCACCTTTGTAGACTATGACCCCAGCTGACTTCCTGCCCTTTGGGCAGGGAGCTGGACTCGATGATCTTCCGAGGTCCCTTCCAGCCCAAATGTCTATGAAGTCTATGAAGACTAACTAAATGCAAAATATATAAAAAGCACAAGTTTTTTTGGGCTGAAGCTCACTTCATCAGATGCCGTGAAAGGACATGCAGAAAGCAGAGTATAAGGAGAAGAGAAATTAAAAGCCAACAGGAGAGCGGGGGAGAAGAGAGATAGATACAGGGGAGAGGTGGAGGGGGCAGTGCTAGGAGATAAGCAAACACGCATTAAATCCATAGGAAAAAAAGAGGTACTGAAACTACAAGGAAACTAGTTATCTTAGCCTAGGACAGGGCTGTCTACCAAGTTGTCACCTTGTTCTTGTGCAAAGTAGACGGGACCCCTCCCAACGGTCCCACTACAACAGTCTCATATACCTTGATGTCGTTTCCACTGGCTCTGCGCATAGCTATAAATGACACCAGGACAGCGGTTTTCAACCTTTGTAAACTCGAGGCATCCCTCATTAGACTCCAGGCACTCCTCAGAAAATGCCAGCTCTTTTCTTTCACTTGTTTTTTGACCAGGTTAAAAATTACACAGCAGGCTTTCTGTTGCAAAGAACTCGGGAAGATCCCAGCAAGGCAGGAGGTTTTTAACACATTGGCCTCCTATTGGAAACCTCTGGGTTTATCTTGTGAAACCTGCTTGCATGCCTAACCGTGGTAACGTTGTGTTGCACTCTCTGGCACCTCGGAAAGGCTCTTAAGGCACCCTGGGGTGTTGCAGCACCCTGGTTGAGAATCGCTGCACTAGGGTGTGGACTAGGCATACAGCTTCTCCCAGAGTAGCTATTGCAGCTCGTCACCAGGATGTGGGATAGATGAACCCTGGTGGACCAGTGGAAGTTAAACTAGGAGAATTTGACCCCTGATTCTTTCCAGGATACTTCTCCATCAGATTAGGTGAAGTTACCCTGTCATCTGTCAGCTCTATCACAGTAGTGCATATGCTGTAGGTGCTGTTCTGTTATAATCAGTTTGGAAGAGCATGGCACAATCAGGCTACACAATCACAGTCGTATTTATGGTATCGAGATGGTAGCATGGCTGACTCCAGATACAATTGCTACCTTGGAAGCTGGTACTATGCCTTGATCCCTGTCGTGAGATAGGCGTTATCATTGTCAGGTTGTATCCAGGCTTTATGATCTCCCGGCCACTCTTGTAAGCAGAGGGGGTTCAAGAAAGTGATGGCCGTGGCAGTAGCAGCCTTAGGGGAGGGCAAACCAGGCGACCGCCTGGGGCCCCACACTTTAGGGAGCCCCAGAATTTTGCAACAAAAAACATTTTTGCAAGGAAGTGGCTCTATTTGCACGTTAACACCCAACTATTCATCTGATTCCCCCAAAGAATATTAAAAAGATCCACAGTACAACTGTAGGTCATCAACATTAAGCCTCTAAGGGGCCCCAAATGACTCTCTTGCCCAGGGCCCAACAACCTTAAGACCACCACTGGCAATGGTGTGGGTTTCAGATGTTTCTTCATCAGTCAGAAGCCCCTGAATGGGCAATGCTGGGCTGGGGAAGATCCCTTCCATCACCTCCTCCAGAGACTCTGCATTCAGCCTCTCTTCCCACTGCCAGTGAAGTAGGGTGCTCAGTTGCTTCGCCGATATGCCCTCCTTCATCTCCTACTACCATGCCACTAGTCACGGGAAGGAAAAGGACGGAGGAAAGTAAGAGATTCCCATAAGATAATACCTTGCTTTGACTTGGCCACCTTAGAGGAATTCTTGCCTGTTACCCTCATCCGTGATATGATGCTTCCCATTCTGCATATGGAAAGATTTAAGCAGAAAGATGCTGAGCGACTTCCCAAGGGCATACAACGAGTCAGTGGTATATCGAGGTCTACCATCCAGGAAGGTCAAATTCCTAGTTTCATCCTTAGGGCTTATACCAAGCTGTCACATATGCCAGTTGGGCCAACCTTTTTGGCAGCCATGTGACAAATTAGCCCTGCACCCTCCCCAGGTGCCACTCTGATCCCTTTCCCTTCCCTGATCTGCTGCTCAGCTTTCTGCTCCCTGCCCTGTGCTCTAGGATCAAGCTGCTGCTCTGCTTTCCCACCCCAGGCTCCCTGCCTGATCTGCTGCTCTGCTTTCAGATTCCTGCCCTATCTGTCACTGTCTACCCATCCCCTACCCAGTCTGGTGCATGCCGCACACAGAAGCGGCCCATGCTACAATTGGCTACCCCTGTCTTGCATCATGTCTTATTCCACAAAGGGGTCAATGGAAGAGGTAGGGCTGTTATAAGGGTCCCCCCTAGTTCTGGTGTCTGGGCAAGGAAGTGGTGCTTGGACCAAGTCTGATAAAAGTCTGGGCATGGAAAGGCAAAGGTGCTAGGTCCGCTGAAGCCTGAGTTTCCAAAGAGAAAAGATGGGTGTTGGGATTCTTCCAGGATGACCTCTCCGGAGACCCAGGTCCAACTCCTAACGCCACTGCCACAACCTGCTTCTCACTCTCTCATTTCTGCTCTACAGCTTTTTGCTCCCTTCACTATAGGACCACCAGCCTCGGAGGTGACTAAGTTATGTGTCACTTGGGTGCTCTATTATCAGTCCACTTGGGTTGATGAGCTGAAGGCTCAGCATCTTAGCAAAGTCTGGAGTCTGAATGCCTGAAGGGTGCCTAATGGCTACGGTAGCTAGACATTTTGTATGAACCTACAGTGATGAGATTAAGCAGGCTGGATTCACCAAATGGCTCCTCAAGACATAAGACATCCTTTTTGTGTTCAGTGTTCATTCCCTACGAGGAAGGAAAGTGGTGGTGACTGAGAAGATGCCACTAATGGGAGAGAGTTGACCTCAGTAAGGTCTCGCGCTGCAATGGACCAAGCATTGCTTCTGAAGCCCATCAACAGCCCCTGGTTCCCCACGTCCTGAGTACATTGTACCATGCTTAGAGATGGGGCCACCATTAATGCCAATGTGACTACCTTCTGTGAAGAATTAGGCCAGTCGGACCCCTGTTGCGGTCAACTAGGGACCTGAGTCTCCCTTCCTTCGCAGTAAGGTCACTGTAATACCTGACCGGCATCAGCGTACAGGCACCCTCAGAATCAGGCCCTACACCTGCTCCATTCCCAAGCACCGGACACATCTTCGCCAGGGCAGGGCTGTTTATCCAGGCGCTTTCCAAGCTCTGTGCACCTGGTGTGCAGAATATGGAATAGGATGCGACGGGGACGATGACAAACAAAGCAGAACAGTGCATCTGACGTCCTGTGAATTAATCAGAGCGCAGGGCCAGCGTGCTGGGCAAACAAGCACTGGAATTGTGTCTCTAACCTTGATTAAATTAGAAAGCTCTCCAACTAATACAAACACCCCTCAGTAAACAAGGGAACGGGGCTAATGAAGTGGATAAGAAGCAGGTTGACAAGTGACGGGGTTGGGTAGAGCGAGGGAGGGAAAGTAGGAGCAGGGACAGATTTAAAAAGGAGAGAAAGGGGTATGTAGAGAGCTGGAGAGGCGCACAGCGGGCTGGGAGGATAGAGGCAAATGGATCGGGAGTGAAGGATGTAAAGAGATGCATATTACATTGGAAAGGGCCAAATCCTTTCAGACCCCTCTCCACATACTTGACACACACTTGCATATGTCTCTGGGGGCAGCAAGCTAGGCCACATGCTAAATTATGCCTGAATGCATCAGTAAGCTTTAAAATAGCTATAGAGATGTTAGTTGAAAAGGCCTCCCATAGCATTAAAAGAAAATTATAAGCATTGAAAGAAAACTATATGAAGAAAAATCCAGACGCTTTCAACTCACCAATAAAGCTGCTGCTAAGATACTGGACAACGTATTTTTTACTGTCCAGGGGCTTATTGTAGTGTAAAGTCACACAACAGCAAGAGGGTGACAGTCCGCTCACACTGCTTCTTATATGGCTTTGGTATGGTCAGAGGATTTACACAGGCTTTTGAGCTGGTCCCACTAGACCGAACTTGGCAAAAGGTCCATGGGAACCATGCACCTATGGCTCTGCAAATAAATGGGGTTTGTCCACAAGAACTCTCCCAACACTGACTGCAGCGAAGAAGGGAAACTGTGGATTTCTTTGGACTGCTGATACCACCTCAGTCAAAGCAACATGCCCAGTATCCATTCACCAAGACCAGTTCTGCTCCAGTGTAAGCAGGGACATCTCCATTCACTTCACTGGAGTTTCACTGGCTTATTCGAAGATGGTAACAGCAGAAGCAGAGCTCTGAAAAGTACATTCTCCGCTTCAATGTAGGCACCTATGCCTGCCATATAAGCACCTTTTCTCTTTGCTTCAGGTCCTCCTACCAGTGTTTAGCTCAGATCTATTTTCTGTGATGATTTACCATTAGCTTACATTTAACACAGCCGACACAGAGCCCCTGACTGTAACTACTTAAAAAATATTAATTAGTTTTCATGGGAAAGCTGTTTTTAAAAATCCTACTTATAGATTTTCTGGGGGGAGAAAAACTGAGATTCAAACCCAACTTTTACAGATCTTTTAATTTTTTTTAAAGAAAAGCCCAAAACCTTGATCCAAAGGGTGGTGTGGTGTTTTCTTTTAGTGAAAGTCATTTTTTTCCCTAAAACAGATTTGTTTTTCTTTCTTGAAAAGCTGGGGGGCTTTCAATTGAAAAAACAGTTCTGCAAAAAGAAGAATCACGTTGGTCAAAATGTTTTTCCAAAATGCTTGATGAAAAAAATGACAGTCAGCTCCAGCGCTAAGCTCCTTGTCATTATAGATAGACACTGACTCTGTGTCTGGGTCATTCGGGGCCTCAGGTCAGGGATCAGCTTCAACTCCTCCCGCCCCTCCATGCCTAACATCTAAAGCCATCCCAAAGTCTGCCTCTTTTCCTTCAGCATCTCCAAGGTTGGCCTCTCCTCATGCACAGACAGCTAACTCTCTCCGCCAGGCCCTCATCATCTCTTGTAAGTCCCCTCTGGCCTTTCTGATGTCCCATTAGCCCAGTCCAAATGCTGCTAGTGAGGTTATAGCCTTTGCCCATCTGACCATCTCACCCTATGGTTTGAATCACCCCATTGCCTTCTCTTCCTCCACCCAGTCTTATCCTCATATTTGAAGTACTCCACAGCCCATCTCTCCCTTATTTAACCAACGGTATCTTTTCACCTTTAGCTTCGCAACACCTGCTTGGGGTAGGGAAGTGCTATCGTCACCCCTATTTTCCACATGGGGAACAGAAGTATCAAGCCAGGATTGTCTATGGTAGACTCATTTTTCAAGGCTTCCTTTAGGAGAGTTATGAGAAGCAGACCCCCTGCAAAATTAGCAGCCTAACATATACATGCACTTGCCCCCAAATCAGAAAAGGATGCTACACACAGCCATGACAGACCAAATTCATTTTGGAGGACGTCTTATTTAAGGGTAAAGTCTTTCCTTAGAGACCCTCATTTCTTTAGCATGTAGCAGCTCACACTTGTACTTCTTGCAATGTTAGCTACTTGAGAGCCATGCAAGTCTGATGATCTTTGCTTCAACAGCTGGCATGTTCCTGGTGGCTGCTACCACATAAGCAATGGCTAGACCCACATGGAAATCTGTAGGCCAAATGTAGCCGTGATATGAAGACGCATGGGAGTCCAGCTGGTCAGAAAATGGGTGTGTATAAGGCAAAAGAGTACAACTGGCACTGTTTGGCATTCAGTGAGTGTGCAAAATTAGTGTAGCTTGCACACCAGGGGGGTGGGAAAGAGATAAAGCAGGACAAAGGTGGGGGGGAAGTGAAGCAGTTCCCTTCCCAGCCTGGATCCTCCACTGTCTTACCTTGGAATTGCTGGAAGATGTCATGCTGCCTTTATGAAAACATCAACCAGTTGAGAAAGGAGGGTCAGATGGTGTAGATGGGCATCACATCACGAAGGGCAATGGAGCTGCCATAAATTGTAGCAGTGGATGGTATATTATAGCAGAGTTTTCTCTTCCTTCCTCTCTCGCCCATGGTCAACATTGTCATTCCCCTCTTCATGCTATCATTAGCTGTGGATGCTCTTTGGATGATCTGTGGGCTCTTTCCACCTGGGCAACGGGCCTCCCAACTCCTCCCTAACCCCCCTGCACAAGACCTTTGGGTGTCCTTGCGGTAGCAAGCCACACTTCTATCAATACCGCCCCACCATAACCTATCCACTTCCAAATGCAGTTTGGAAGCTTTTCCCGTTTCCAAATATTGGGTGACTCAGGAGAATGGACACAGAATTGGGGCCTCAGCTCTAGGCCCTGCCATCTTGAAGACCGGCGGGGTGCCTGTAAGAAACATGATGGTGGGTACCAGTCCTCTTCGTGGAGCAATGGTTGCCCCTTCGACATTTCACCAGCACCAGACCTGGCTGCTTTATTGGCAATCCCATCCCCCTTCCCACGCTAGATATAAGGCACACTGGTGGAGTACTACAGCGTAGGGAGGACTTGCTCTGAAGCTATTCCTGCCTTAGTCTTTCTCTACACCAAACTCAACTAAATCGCAGCTATTTTTGTGCCTTATATATATTTAGTAGGCAGATTCCTGACTGCATTCTTCTCAGGTTTGAGAAAGCTGAAAGGAATAAAACAGAAAGTTCATCCTCAATTTACATCTTCACTGCCTGCCTGTCTTGCATGCATACCAGCCCAGCCTCTGGCTTTACTATTCAGTCCATCCAGGGAGAGCGCACACAAACTGCAGAGGCTTCCTCAGCCTGACAAAGGGTTTTTAAACCCGAAAACTTGCTAAAATGTTTTCTCCCGACTATTTAAGTTGGTCTAATAAAAGGTATCAGAGTCACCCAAAGAAACTTGTCCTCCTGCTGAGTCTTCTGCCGGGATCTCATGGAGGGGACAAGTGCCCGATCCATTATCCTTCCACTATAAGAATGGATACGGGGTATGATAACCAGCAATCCTCTGGAGTTCAAACCATGCCCTCCCCTCTAATGGCAGGATAATTTTGCATGGCCACTAATTGATTTCTACCCCTGCTGCTGGAGCAGTCTAAGCTAGTTTCAAGTTGGGGCCTTCTCTAAATCCTTCTGCTGCTGACTCGATGGAAAGAGCTGGTTCTTTCTCTCTTTTATTCTTTCTTTCTTTTTTTCTTTCTTTCTTCAGTGCACGGCAAACCAGGAGGTGAAGCAACTCGCTTCACGCCCCTCCCCACCTCTGCTACGCCAGTGAATTTCCAATTTTCAGCTAATATCAAGGTCGTGACAGAAAGCGCAGAGGCCCTGGTAGGACATAATGGCAGAAGAATTGTAAATGTTGCTTTTAGTGAATGCAGAATGAAGAAGGGCCAAGGAGGGGAAATTTTCCATTCGGCACCGGCCTCTGAATAAGCGAATACATTTTCTCTTCTAGTGTGTCGCATTAAATTTCCAGAGGTGCTCGGCACCAGGTACATGTCATTAGTAACAGTTTGCGTGGTAATGAATCCTTTTATTTCTCTTCCACACAGCTCATGAATACATAAAGAGGCTGGTTTCAGTCGCATCTGGTTCAACTGCAGGAGCCTCACATAACTTAATTTCATATCCTCTCCAATACTGTAGCAACCCCAGCTGGGGCCAGCCTTAAAGGGACAGCGAGGCTTTCAAATCCAAAGCAGAGCTAGGCTCCAGGATTAGGTTTTCTTTCAGCTGGGCTTTCAATTTGCTGCGTTTCTCGCGAAGGATCAAGACCACGAGAGATGGGGCATTGCACGTTTTAACACAGAAATGGGCTACGCTCTTGAGGTCCCTTCCAACCCTAATTTTCTGTGATTCTGCACTCCATTTCCACCACGCATTGCTAGGCTTGAGATGACCATCGGCCGAGACCTTACGGCCTATGTCGTGCTGGAAGTCCTCCGGATGGGACGATCGCGGTTCCCTTTGGACCCCGCTTCAGTGCGGACACGTAATAGCTCAAACAGGAATGGCGGGGATTTTCACATGGGCCTCCAAGGTTACGCCCAAGGTCAGACTCGAGGATCTGAGTAGGATTGAGATGTAGGAAATCTGTGAAAACCAACAAGAGGGGATGGATCAGCTAGAGTCCCAGACAGAGAGCAATTTAATTCTCGGGATCACTAAAGCCCATTCAAAGCAATGTGAAAGGACTTGTTGAAAGCATATGTTTGACGTTCCCCCTTAGGCCAAAGAGACGGGGCCAGGTCCTCAAAAGGTGTATCCTGACTTCAGGGCAGCTACGCTACTTTACTTTAGCTAAGGTCCTGGTTCTTGGCTCATAAATAAAAAGCTCAGGGAATCTGGTATTGATGACTAGAAAGGGGACGATGTAACCTAGGATGGGTGCTAAAAAAGATGGGCTCATTTGGCAAAGTTTAACATGTGGACCTTGGCAAAAGTCAGCTGCTTTGCGGGACATAAAATGATACTGCTGTCTGACATGTCTAAACCCGTCTTTCACCCAGGAGGGATCCTGAAGAGCTTCAACGTCTTTCTGCCAACTGCTGAAACGTAGCCATTTCCTAGTTATAATGCAGAGGCTGTTTAAGAGCTACCCTCAACAGTTTAGGTTTCCACGGGATGCCTTGAAACCCTTTTAAAGTGCTGCAGGGTGCTGTGCCATCTTAGCGCCGTTAGGTATGCAAACACCTACATGTGATTCACTAGACCCAGAGATTGCAAATGGAAATAATCCATCAGGACAAAACATTTTGGCTTGGTGTAGTCTTTCTGCCGTCTCTGCAGCAGAAGAATGGCTCCATTCTTTTTCCATAGTGAAAAAAACAAGCGAAAGCCAAGAGCAAGCATTTTCGAAGGGTATAAAATGGTGGAGAACCACTGATTTAGGACACGTAAGGAAGAAGGATCCCATATACAAATGAAACTGCATGGGAAACAGGCAGTAGGATGAATCAAGCCGGGCTCTTCGAGGGTATTATTCAGCCCCTACAGTCAAGGCCAGATACAATAATTCAGCTCCCCTTTAGGCACTGAAATAAATGTCCAAGTTCCTAAGAGCTCAGCAGGATGGATGTCCATTGGCACTGAGGTTTTCCGCAAATGTTGCTGTGTGTCCCAATGGGGGATGTTGGATGTTGAGCACTTTTGAAAATCTGCTTTTCCTTTTGGGTGCTGAGGTCCTCTGAAAACCTAGCCCTTCGTAGTGTCGGGTATCCAGGTTGTAGCCGTATTGGTCTAGAGGGAAAGGCAATCAGGACTCGTAGTAGAGATGATACCTTTTACTAGACCAACAATAAAAGAAAAAAAAATCTTTAATTGCGAGCTTTCGGGCACAAACACCCTTCATTGGGCATTGGAGAAAAGACTGTAAAAGTTTTCCTGGGTAGAAATGAAAGTTCATATTTCATAGGATTTCACCAAGGAGTCAATAGATGGAAAACTCCTCTGGGCAGGCAGTTCATAGCTGGTATGGAGCCTCTCACCTCCTGTGAGGGTCTGTGATGAGGGTGCTTGTGCCCGAAAGCTTGCAATTAAAGAATTTTTTTTTTTGCAAACATCTTGTTGGTCTAATACAAGATATCATCTCTCCTGCTAGTCCCGATTGCCTAGCTCTTCATAGTGGAATATGGCCAGGCTGCTGGAGCTAACATCTGTTATGGAAAAATACCAGGGAACTAGCGGTCACAAGTGTTTGGGACCTTTGTTTCACAGCTGGAATGCAGAGCTTAACACCACCGAAGAGCACGGGTCTAATCCATGGAGAGGAAAAAGCATGGGTGGTGCATGAGCACAGACCGTTGTTTAGAAATCTCCTTCCTCTAGACCGGATGGAGCAGAAAACACTAGCACGAGCTGGATGCAACCGGGGAACAATGTGACTGATGGGGAAGCAATTTTTTAACAAGTCCTTTTAATCTGCTGTGAGCAGCCTTGGGGATTGCGAGAGCTGCTCTCTTCCGTCTCCTCCCAACCCAGCGCCCATGCAACGAGGGTTCAGATTTTCACCCGATCGGTCAGTTTTGAAGTTGTCGGCAGCCGTGCACTTGTGTTTGGTCACGGCTATAGACTGCTTTCTGTGGCTTGAGCAGGTGAAAATCGTCACTTCTATCTGCACCCTAAATACCTGATCAATGAGCCCAAGGAGAATATTGCCACTGTTGTATCTGAGAGCTGGGTTAGGCTCCTCATGAGAGGGAAAAGGGATTCAGCTCTACTTGTCTTGCTGCTTTACTCCTGCTTCCTCCCTTGCAACGATGAAACTATAAGCGGATGCATTCACAAGCCTCCCTCCCTTTATCATTTTTAGATAGTATGGGCTGCTGTCTCCCATTTAGGGGATTCTCTTTAGTCTTTAAAGCATCTCTCCCCAACCCTAGGAATGGTCTGACAGTGAATTTTAGCTGAGAAGTTAGAAACTTCCCAATCCGAGATTTTCTGACGTTTAAATAATTTTTTTTTTAATGTGAATTGGAATCAAAAGGCAAATTTTCCCACTCTTCCCCCATTTTTCACAGAGCAACCGTTCCCTTTCTGATCTCACAGTTCTTGTGCTCAAGGGAAATCTACCTTTTTGGGAATATTCAAACGCTGGCTGGGCACCAGGCATGGAAGACTGAACACGGCTACCGACTTTATGGCACATTATAATCTACCTGATTCCTGACTTCTTCTTTCATGCTACAGGTGAGACTGACCCTCCTCCCTTTGGATAGGTCTTGATCTCCTGGTAATCAAAACTTATTTTCTTTCGCTAATTGTTTGCTTGCTAACCCTGGGAATTTTTCCCCTCTCCAATTTCACAATGCTGCCCACCACTCCTAATCATCGTCATGCGTCCGTACGCTTCCCTCTGCAGATCTGAGAAACAACACCTTGTGCTGGAAAAGCTCGTCTAACTCTATCCCAACCACACAACTGGTTCAATTAAAAATCCTTGCCTCACACAAAATTTCCCCGTGGGATAGAAGTTCTAAAACGCTTTAACTTCAGAACCATCAAAACATTTCGTTAATACAATGCAATAAAATATATTACGTTATAATATATTATATTATATAAGAAAAATAGAGGGGTGGCCAAGCTGAGGAGCTCACAAGCCATTTAAATGCGGCTTCTGAAGAAAGAGAAGGAATGGAGCACTGGGCACAGATCGCTGGCGTTGGGCCCATGCACATACTGAAAGTTTTGCGCTCTGCGGCTCTTGGCCATGTCAATATTTATGGGTAGAAGAGGTAGGAAGTTTGTCCACCCCTGAATAATCATATTTAATGCACACATGATGCTAAGTTTAACACTTTCAATGGAGCATTAAAATAACATTTCACTGAGAAAATAATCAGTTTCTCAGGAAATCCTGAGCCGGGCTCGACATGCCATTGATTTTAGCCAGAAGAGTGGGTAACCACTAACCAGCACTATGCAGGATTGGGCACGTGTGACAGGCACAGTCCTTCCAGTGGCTTTCTGTCTGTGTCCTGTGAAAAGCAGAGGTGGAGGAGAATCAAACACTTGGATGCAAGTGCCCTGCACCAAAGGGCTGCTTTGAAAAGTCTGGAGCTTGGCTTTGTGGATTAGAGACAGCTCTGTGACAGCACAAGCTTGTGATGAAGGTCAGAGTCAAATATTGGGACGATGGTAGTTTTCAGGGGAACTGATGCAGGGACTGTACTCTCACACAAAGGGGCGAGAGCTGGATGCACAGGTGCCTGCATAGGCTTCCCGCTGATGAGAGCTGTGCTATTGGGCTGCCAGCACTCTCCCCAGAAGTGGCTGCATTTTGATTCTCTCTGCAGTTAGTGATGTGCTTTGGCATCCTTTAGGTTGAAAGGCAAATGAAAATACATATGTAAACTATTCTAACGCTTCTTATTACAGGCTCGGGGGATTTGAAGCTTTTCACTTGCCAGGAGCTCAAGACTCAGGCGACCCATTTGTTTGCGGCTTTAGTTAAAAGAATAAACTTCCAATGCACCAGGCAGGTAAAATGCGGGACTGTGCAAAGCTGATAAAGGAACAAATCTGAGCACTAAGCCAACCCATATTCCATGAAAGGGTTGCACTTTCTTACAGGAATAGTTACTCATTCAGGGAATAGAGCCATCAAGAGGTACTGTTTGCTTTGCGTGCTAAACAGGCTTCTGCTGGAGATTTTCCTATAACTAATTTCCTAATTCCACTCTCTGATAAGAACAGGAAGAGTTCTTTTAGCCTTGAGTGGCTGATCTTAATCCCACCTTCCTGCTTTTTTTTTTCTTTCCATCAGATCCCTTCAATCCTCTCCTCTAGGAGGAAGAAAAGAAAAAGCTAGGTGTCTCTTGAACTCATTTATGCTTTTTGCTTCAATTGCGTTCTCTGGTAACTTATTCCATATGCTTATTACCTTTTTGCATGAAATAGTTTTGCTCAAGTTCCTCTATTTATTCCTGGCTGACTTTAATCAGTTACAGTCGCAGAAATGGGTCGGCCGCGGAGGGCTTAGGAACAAGGGAATTTGGATTTGATCTCCCGGAACTGCCCAAAAAGGCCGAGCAGGCAGGAGGATACGAATAGGTGCTGGTATGGGAGAAATGGAGGTCCCCAAATTTACCTGGAGCCTTTGGGTCAGGTTCGGTTTCCCAATGACCCCTTTGCTGAAGGGGCAGCTGAAGGCGCAATGTTATCTCGCGGGCCCGATTCTGATCTCAGTTGCCCTGGGGTCAGTCCTCTGCTGCAATCACCCGAATGACTCTTATGCACTTTAAATAAAACCAGAACCTGTCCCATCAGGACACTTCAGTTGGTAGAGCAAGCAACCAATGGTGTAGATACATAAAATTAAGTTGGGGCAGAGCAGGTATATAAACTCCATTAATACCAGCTCAGCTGAAATGCTGCCTGCAAAAACTGGAGAGTCTCAATGCAGCGCAGTTCTGCCTGGTCTGGGGATCAAAGGGAGGGAGGGAGCTGAGGACAGACAAATTTACTGCGGTTGTGACCTCAGCTTGAACTTCAGTTCAATCAGAAAAGGAAACCAGCAGTAAATCTGCTCAAACCTTTGCCCTGCAGAGGATTCATTTCATTCCAAATCCCAACTCCCGTGCAATTAGTGGCACCTTCACTGCTTGCAATCCCAGGTATTCAGCGGTATTCATAGGACTTGTCCTTTTGTGGCCTACACGGTTTTTCTGAATGCAGATATCTATTTGTGAAAAAAAAAAATTTGTTTTGTTCGTGTTCGGGATAGGGAGGAAATCCTATAAATATGGAAAACCCCTGTTTTCTCTGGTTTTCACAAGCTGAACAACAACATTTTTGGAATTAAATCTATACTTCTGGGCTGAGGGATTTTTGATGAGCACCTGACAAAGTCCGAGGGAAATAATTGACAAAAGTTACTTCATTTTGGTAGCGGACAAACCTGACCAGTTCTCATCATCTCTACCCTCGAAACCACATGGCTGGGTGGTGGACCATGAGAATTCACTGTCAAGGCTGCCACACCTCGCGCTACTCCCTGATGCACCAAATTACACCGTTGGGCCCTTTGATGGGAGCTTTTTTTGCACGTGGGAGAGCTAAGACGGTGCAAGTCCAGGAGAGTTCAGCTCTAACTCACGCAAGACACCTGGCTGTGAGTGACTCCGGACCGTGGATGGGTCGGGGACAGCCTAGCTTGTTCTTGGTTCTGGTATGTCTGGTGCCCCTTACTAACCAGCTGCACCGTGCTTCAGATAAAAGCTTAGGAAATCCCCTCTGCTGGGTGCACCTGTTGCTCCCTGCATCTGACCCCCAGTGCTAGCACAGGTGGAGCTGGTGCAAGGCCAGAGTTAATGGCAGGGTGTGTTAAGTGAGGTGTGGAGGCTGGGCAGGGCTGTGCTGATGGTCGTGGTCAAGCTCAGGGTCAGGGTCCAGCCCCTGGACTGGCTCCTCCCTGCCTGTCCCTTAACATGCAGCTGCCTTTCCAGCTCCGGCAAGGCTGCTGGGGGAGATGGCATGTGGGGGGGTGGTCGGTGGTTACAGAGGAGGACTGGCCTTGAGGTCCACCCTAACTAGCAGCATGCCCAAACCCTCATGGGCACCTCAGACCTGGGCTGAGGCTTGTCTTGAGCTGCCCCATAGAGCCCGGGTATCGGTAGTCGGAGGGAAGCTGGCACTCTCAGCAGGGCCATTGCAGGTGTCTCCTGCAGGGCACCCCAATTCACTGATTTGCTGTTTAAAACACACATCTGTTCCTGGCACTATATTTGGCCCATGCAATGCTCACACTTGGGCCCCCTGCGGCTCTCACGCTAGATGGGGGGGTTCCTTTGAGCAGGGGCTTCAGCAGCAGTAGGGGATGCTGCATGCCAGCCCCAGATGCTGCCAGCTGTGCCAGCCTTTTGCCATGCAGAGAGCACGGCGCTCCCGGCCTTTCTTGTCCCACTAATCTTAATGCTTTCCAAAATCCAAGCTGGACGTCACAGCTTTGGACCTGACTGTTTCACAGTGTATGCATGTTACGTCCAAATGTGGCTCATTGCATTTGTGATTGCCCTTCCCTCTTCCTTGAAAATCTTCTGCCCCCAGGAGCAGCTTGGCAAGAAGGTTCAGTGTACCTGGGATTAAGCGCACTATGGTGATTTGTGGGGAGGATATCGCTGCTGGGGGGGGGCTCACTTGCAAAATATTGATGCAAGCGCTTTATTGCTTGGATTCCATCTCCAAATTTGGCACAGAAACTCTTAAAGGGAGAAGTGGATTTTCAAGGTAATTCTTTCTTTCAGTGAAAAATTGCACAGCTTTTAAAGAGGAACCCTTCAAAATACTTCCTTTCTGAAATGCAGACCTGCTTTTTAAAGATGTTTGCAAGGAAGGGCACTCTATTAAATAACAAAGAAATGTGACACAGGGCTTAGAGTTTCATGTGCCAACTCCTCTGCAGAACAATTTAGACACGAGCTGCAGAGAAGGACTTGAAATAATCAGATGTCAATATTATTCCAAAAATTTGCCATGACCTCATCTAGATTTGCCAAATGGATGTGAAGAATGCCACCTTCCTAAGCACTGTTCCGGAGTGTGAAGCTTGATAAAAAATGCTCCTGGCTCTCATGATTTGGGGGAGAAAAAAAGCCCTAAGCCCATATCTTAAAAAGCATGAACCAAGCTCAATGAAGCTTTTCTTCTCAGCCACAAGGAATAGAAATATTATAATGGGCTTCCCCACTAGTGTGGGTTACAGGGGATATGGCTTGAGAGAAGGCAGAGAAGTGGAAAATGGCTGTCTGAGGGCTCCAGCTTCACTAAAGCTTGCTGGATTTTTGACAATATGATTTCCCTTTTGGATCCTCCTGGGAAGAATGAGATGGAAAAAGTAGGATCTCCTTGTGCTACTGCATTTACACAGGCAGACACACATGCATGTGTGCACACAGGGTTGTGTGCATACACACCTGTACCCACATATTTAAATCAGTGGCTCACTCTGAGACCCCCTGGCATTGCTTGCTATGCCAAGAAATTAAAATGTTCAAACTGTGGTTGACAAGGGGCGGCAAATGATGCTTCCTTCAGCATGTTGCTTGCTCAGTATTTTTGCCCAGGACCCTGTGAAGCTTGGGGACAGCTGATTTAAATGAATGCCTACATTCTTAGGAATCAATATGATAAATGGCTCCGGTAACTAAAGTAATCGTCACTGTTCATCACAAAAAGGGCAGAGACAGTTATGACGACCGCAGAGGCGGACCCTGTACTTGGGCAATGCTATGCTCAGCACAGCAGAGTTAACAGCAGAGTTAACTCGGGTTAGTTGGACCGGGATTGGCCTAGTCTGGGTGCAGGTAGCTGCACTGCAAACTTGACTTAGCGTATGCCCACTTGTGTTTTATTTCTTAACGTCTGCCACGAGGAATTCTTGTGGCACATCCTGTAAACTAAGCTGCTCTATGAATCTTTCCCAGAGAGCAGTAGGGAAATTTGTCTGCTCCTTTGGGCACACGGGGGGCATTACGGGAAGGCACTGGAGGACTACCAGCAGTCCTCACCGCAGAGTGCTCTCAGTGCAGTGCGGGCAGGGTACCGGCACTGCTCAAGCATTAGGTTGCCTCCCTGGAAAAGCCAGCGGGTTGGGGTGGAAAACATTACCACGCTCAGGGGAACAGCCCCAGAGTAAGACTCATGTAATAAATGTGAGCCCAGAGGGTGCAGGTGTGAATTGCTAGCCTCAGACCTCCTCCAAGCCCCCTGATCCTAGGTCATCCCCTTGTGCAACTTGCTTTCACTTAACTCCTAGGGGAAGGGCACAACCCTTTCACTCCAGCGTAGCTGTACTTGCCTATCCTGGGGCATAAGGCTAATGCTTAAACGTTGCTTACACTTGGGTAGGTGGCCCCTGACTTTGCTGCAAGGAGACAGGTTAAATCACAGCGTAGAGGTAGATCAGGACCTTATTCATGAATAAAACATTCGCACATGCATATTCAAAGTAGCCTGGTACCATCCAGTTGCTACAGCCTGGAAAGGGGATTCTGTTGTAGCCTGCCTGAAACTTCACACTTGTCTTGAAGGGTTTAAGTAACACTCAGGCAGGTGATCAAAGCTTCTCATGCTTTTAGTCTTTCATTTGGGTCTTGCATTTCAAGCTTTGAGTGCCAGACAGAAGGGGCTGAAACATTGGTGGGAGTTGTCTCTGCAGGGCAATGTATTAAATAGCAGAGATCTGATTGTCTGACTGGGTCTCCAGCTGGGCTCCCCGGCTATCCCCTTTTCAACCTGTCAGCTGGGACCATAGCTTCCACGCTACCGTCACTTTTGTATGCACCTAAAAAAGTAGGCAATCCCCGCACAAAGATTTTAACTTACGTTGGGGAGTGTTTTTCTCCATCACACAAAAAAGCCAAGGAAATCAAAATTTAAGGGAATAGTTCACACGAGAGACAAGACCACTACCCAGGAATTATAGCACTTGATCAAAACAGCTAATACCTTCTCTAATTCATTCTGTTCAGATCCAGCGATGCTATCCCCCCCTTTACACACATTGAAGAACTAAAGATCACGCCGTATCTCGCAACCTTAACTCTGATCCGCTCGTTTGGCGTTTTGGTGGTGTACTCCATGACGCGTTCCTGCGAGACACAAATATTCACACGAAATACGTTTGTATTAGACTTTTTTTTTTAGTAGTACGCCAGGCCCAATGCTGGAAGGTATTCAAAAATCACAAAATAAATACACAGTAGATGGTCACTGGTGTCTGGAGGAAGAGAGACATTTTGAACATCAGGTCAACTTTGCATTCTTTCTTGGCCAGAGCGCACCAAGGCTGTAATTAAGAACCACGGTTATTATGATGCTAATGAAGAAACCCTGTGTCTTCTGAGTCCATATCCAGTAGGCAACGTGGCTTTCTAAGTTATTGAAGTTGCTTTCAAAAGTCTGGGTTCAAGGTCGAGTATTGCTGTCTAATTATCTCTTTGTGATTCCCATGTGACACGGTAAGTTTGGATTCTGCAATCCTTCGCCTTCACCGTGTGCTGATCTCCAAAGGACGTAGAGGTAACCAAGACCTGTGAGGCTGATGAAGTAGTGCTGCATTTGTTTTACAGGCGGTTTAAGTAAAGGGCCTGTATGAGACTGGCTGGCCACCATCTAGCACGCCATTTAAGAACACAAGTCGTTTGGCAGATGAGAAGGCCTGTGTTAATTGAAGCATGTGTTTGAGTGCCCTGCTGTGTTAGGAATAAGAGAGCGTAGCACTTTGCAGGATTGAGCTCCCAGAGAAATCACGGCCAACGTTTTTGGCTATGGGCACCTGAAGTTAGGCACTTCACTCCATAGCAAAGCACCCGTTAGAAGTAGTTTCCAGGCTTGATGAGCAGATTGATGGGAGCTCTGAGTATTCTGGACCCCAGGCGTGATTCAGGACTTCAAATACCCAAATCTGAACATTTTGCCCAAAGTATTATGCAGTCTTATGCAGTGACTCGCTTGGTATTATGCAGTGAAAGACATGGGAACTTCTGGCTCCCAGATTCTTATTGCAACCACCAGACCAGGCTGGGTAGAAAATAACATGGTAGAAAGTGCTGTGTGCCAGGCTTAAGCAAAATGCAAATGGAGCTGGACACAGCTGGACAGCATTGCCCCTCCTCTCCTGGGGTATCTATCCAGACTTGTCCCTGTCAGCATGCAAGCAAAGGGGCCCCTTTGACCGCCTTTCTCCTCTCCACCTGCCCTCTCTTCCCTTCACTAGTCTACCTACTTCTGCAAAGTTTCACATTTTTAATTCTTTTTTCCCCTCTGTATGTCTGCATGTGTGTGTGTGTGCATAATAATTCCTCTGATTTGCCTTGTATCTCCAGCCATAAAAAGAGGACATAATGGCAAAATAATTAAAAAATAAAAGAGAGGGGAAGCAAAAAAAAAATCATTTTGTGGGAGAAGGGCGGGCGGGGGAGAGATCTGCGGAGCTAGTAGATAACCAGCAGATGTGATTTTTGCAGATAAGCGTAGTAATTTAGATAAATCTGGAGGCTTTAGAGCCTTTCGCTTGCGTTCTCTTTCTTTCTGTCTGATTTTTTTTTTTCAATTTTATCTCGCAAGTCGAGAGGAGGGGGAGCAAGGAGGGGGGGAGCTTAATCTTTGGGTAGTTTTTCTTTTCTTTTTAATGTGTTTTTCCCCAGAAGGTGGGATAATGCAAGCCACGCTCGCACCCGCATACACACACCCCCGTGTGCGCGCACATACACACACATACACACACACGCACACACACAGAAGCCGGGGCTATGTTTTTAAAAAGCGGCGGACAAAAATCAAAATATTTGAAAATGTATTTCATGGTAATTATGTCATATTTCATGGACTGATGCCACTACTGAAAGAGAGCCTGAATGCCTTAATTTGTATAGAAATTGTAATCATTTGTTCATTTCAAGGTGAAAATTGCATTTTTTAATTTAAATTGTATCCTGCGTGATAGTCTATTATCTAGTAAAATTGTCTCCATGTCTGAATGCCTTATATGCAGCTGCAATGCTTGTTACAAATCCAGTTATATTCATAAAAGCTTTGTCGACGTCTCGGGAAATGTGAACAGTTTCTTGTGGGTTTCTTCTTCTATTTTTTCTCCCTTTTCCCTCCCATCCCTGGTCACCCCCCCATCCCTTTATTTTTTTTTCCCCCCAATTGAAATAAACCCGTATCTGCTAATAATAATAATTAGCCTGGGTGTAAATGAAAGGAGATCAGAGGTGGAATACAGCAGGCACGGAAAGCTCTCGCTGTTCCCACTCAGGTTTTTCTTTTTCCCTCCCGTGAGTCCTTTTGAGGGGGCGCATTATTTGGGGATGAAAGGCTGAACAGAAAGCAAGCTCTCTTTCCAAAGATAAGGCAGGCCCCGATCCTGCAGTAAGATCCTGGGGGAGGATCTGTGCAGTGCCCCCCGAGGGGCAGAGCACATTCAGTCACAGCCCAGGGGGATGCAGCCAGGGGCTTGAAGACAGATTTGTCCTCTGGTGTGGATCTTTAATGCAACTAAGGTCTCTGGCAGCATCTGCTTTAAATTAGGAGAGCCCTATTTGGGGTACCTATGGGGCCACTGCAACTTAGAGTGGTCCGTAATCCCCACGGTGGCTCTGCAGGGACTCCCCTCCTGCTCCTGGCATCTCCCCTGCTGAGGACAGTGTAGGGGGGCCATGCAGTGCCTGTTCTGGGTGATCTCTCCCTCAGCTGTTAAGATGAAATAAATTTTTGGGTTACTTCCCCCTCTGTTGGTGGCAGTGGCTTTGAAGGGCACTTGGCAAGTAGAGGGTGCATCCCTTCTTCTAAACGTGCACCTTTTCTCCAATGACTTCCATGTGCTTTTGGAAGCATGATTTACTTAGATATCATAGTCCCCACTGTGAGGTTGGTGTTAATGACTGTCCCTCTTAGTGAATGCGTCTACACGTGCGCATTTACTGTGCAGTACAGGTGCACGGCTACACATGCATGCCCGTACTGTGCAATGTGGCAACTTGTACTTCCTCGAGCGTAAATTTGGTACCTGCATCATGCAGGTATCCAATTTACGCCCAACTAGTTACTGCGCTGTAACGCATGTGTAGAAGCCTTACTGTGCAGTAACACTGTGTGTGTGGACTGACTTGGGACTAACTTTAGTCCCAAATCAGTAAACACACAGCGTTAATGTGTCTTAATGCCTGCACATGTAAATGCCGGCCTATTCCCACTTACTGTGCAGTAATTTACTATGCAGTATTTTAAACCAGCATAAATGCATGTGTAGACAAGCCCAGTGAGTGGGGAACTGAGTCTGCCTTGCCCAAGGTCACTGGGTGAGTTGGTTGCATCAATAGAGAATGGGTCTGGGGACCCCTCAGCCTTTGCCAGGAGCACTGCACCCACTGTTTTGCCAGCTTCCCTGGCCATCTAGAAGAGGAAGCAAATATGGCATTTCTCCCAGCAGTTGTTCCTTTACATTCATCCTCAATGGAGGCCTTTTTTATGGTCATTTCCCCACAGAGTATTGGTCATCTTCTTTCCATCTTCCTGACTCACTTTGGCTTTCTCGAGCAGGTTGAGTTGCATGCGTCTCCATTCAGGGCCCCTCACTGCCCCTGCCAGTTGGACCACAGGGGCATGGGTCCGGTGATGCCAGGAAATTCTGTTTCTCCAAATGACTGAGCCACTCGAAGCCAGGTCCCACAATCACATCCTCCTGGGATTAACCAGAGAGCAGCGCAGTCTAACAGTGTGGCCTCAATCTTAGAGCTATACCAAGGAGGGCTGGATCCTGGTCCTGCTGCTATGATCTTGGAGACTAACAGCTGCTTTGCTGAGGTGGTGTGGGGATTTGGGTCTGTCTGCATTGCATTTACTGCCTGAGCTAGGTCTAAACTAGGTAGCTTGGTCATCAGGAATAGCACAGATCTCATCTTGGGCCATAATATCTTCTTGGGAAGCTGGGGAGATTCTGGGGTCCTTAGCTCACATGGAGCTCCAGTCTGCCATGGCTAGATTTCTGTGGGTATCTGAGCTACTTTGGAGATGGCTGCACCACACTGCAATACAGAAAAGCTTCCATAGTGCTTTGAAATCCTCAGACAGGTATTGCCATGTTGGACCACATCAGGGTCCATCCTGTCTAGTACCTTATCTTTGATGGTGACTAGCACCATCATCTTCAGGGCTTCAAGAAACCCTAGGGGAAAACCTGCCCCTCGTACCTTTCTTCCTACCCCCAGTTGTTAGAGGATGATGTATAACATGTTATATGTTACAGAAATGCAGGGTAATAGTCTCAGCATAGCCAAATGACTTCTGTGGAGCTAAGCTGAATGACGCCACCCAAAAATCTGCCCCAGATAGTGCAGAGTATTCATTACATTCATCTTTGAGAAAAATCAGCCCTGCATGGAAATCCTTTTTCGGGCACTTTCATATTCTTCCTTTTCTCAGAATACCCTTATTCCATGCAGGTCCACAGCCTATTATAATAAACTTCTCTACACCTATTTTGAAAAGAAATCGATCATGAAATGCTGTAATGCTAAAGGCTGCCAAGCTAAATTTGACAGCACAGTATCTGTCTGACAGCTACTCAGGCCAGCAACAACAGGACTCAACAGCCATCAAGAAACGTGCTAACCTCCAGGGCCAGAGAAGGTAGCCCTGGCAAGTCTCACAGTCGTTAGCAGTGCAGTCAATACAGGCAAGTGCTACAGGATGCCTCAGGTGTATTTGAAGTTTGTGAGTATGTGTGTGTGCACTGGGAGGTGTATTATGCTTTGTGTGGCTTCATCTGTGAGACTCAGCGGGTGTATAGCCAAGTCAGACTCCGTCTTTAAGGTGCAGCTATAGAGTGATATATATTGCTCATAGAATTGGCTAGAATGGGATATGCTGCAGAGAGGAGCAAACATCCCCTCCACAAAGCCTTGCCAACATATCTGCATCCTGACCTGAAATACTCCCTTCTCTCCCAGCCATATTTTACTATTGTGGTGAATCTACAGCTGCTGGACCTGAGACATCTGGATTTGCTACCCTTGTGACTGAAGTGGGCTTTGATTTTGTTGGTGCAGATTGCAGGAGCCCGGTCAAGAGGTGGATTGGGGCGTGAGCGAGCAATTTGGCCATCAGGGTGGAAGGGAAATGGCACATTAGAAACATGGTGGAAGAGGTGACATGGGTGCAGGAGGAGAAAGGACTAAATGACTCAGAGCTTATAAACCTGGGAGACTGCAAGGGCGATGCTTTTGTCAGCTGCAATGGAGAACAGAGAGGGCTTGGGAGGAAAGATATGGGTCCTGATTCCCCAGAGGGGAGAGCAGCAGGGGGATGTCATGGTGGGCATCTGCTACAGGCCACCAAACCCGGAGGAGGAGGTGGACGAGGCCTTCTTCAAACAGTTGGTGAAAGCTTCTAAATTGCAGGACCTGATTCTCATGGGGGACTTTAATTATCAGGACCTCTGCTGGGAGGGAAACACAGCAATGCACAAGCCGTCTAGCAAATTCTTAGAGTAGTTTTGGGGATAACGTTTTAATAGAGATGGTAGAGAGAGCAATTAGGGGTAAATCTCTTCTCAACTTGCTGCTTACAAACAGGGAGGAATTGGTTGAGGCGGTGAAGGTGGAAAGTAACTTGGGTGACAGCGGCCATGAAATGATAAGAGTTCAAGATCCTAAGGGGAGGAAGGAAGGTGAGCAGCAGAATAAAGACCCTGGACTTCAGAAAAGCAGACTTCAGCAAACTCAGGGAACTGGTGGTCGGGATCTCCTGAGAGGCAAGAAAAGGTGTCCAGGAGAACTGGCTGTACTTTAAGGAGGCCCTTTCAAGGACACAGGATGTGATGGAAGATAGGGGAGTGCAACAAGAGGCCAGCCTGGCTAGAAGTGCCTGGCTATTAGGCAGCAATCTCATCACTGAGTTGAAACTCAAAAAGAAAACTTTCAAAAAAATGGAAACTTGGTCATTGTACTAGGGAAGAGTATAAGAGTATCATATGGGCATAGAGGGAGACAATTAGGATGGCCAGGGCATGATTTGAGATACGACTGGCAAGGGATATAACAGGCAATGAAAAGGGATTCTACAATAATACCTGTATATAATAATACCTGAAGAGTGATTATAGAGAGCATGGAGATGGGTATTCCTCTGTGGCGGTAGGGGCCAGGATAGGAGCAATAGCCTCAAGCTGCATCAGAGGAAATTTAGGCTGGAGATTAGAAGGAGCTTTCTGACTATGAGCGTGGTCAAGTGTTGGAACAGGCTGCCTGGACCCCTGCAATCTCCATCCCTGGAAATTTTCAAGAGCCGGTTGGACAGACACTTGGGTGGGATGGGTTAGTCAAGGACGACCCTGACTTGAGCACGGGGCTGGACTAGATGGTCTTGTGAAATCCCTCCCAGCCTACTTTCCTATGACCCTAAGATCTTCTAGAAGTTGGTACTGTCTTCAAAGGGGGAAATCCAGCAGCCTTAATATAACCAGCATAACATCCAAGGGCCGGGGGCTGTGGTGAGCAACAGCCCTGCATCACGCACCAGCTCTTTCTTAACCCAAGTTGGTGCTTTTGAGCAATGAGATACACAGTGGAGCAGGCAGAGAAATTATTGGCTGGAATTACTTCCCAGGGGATGTATCACATGCACTTTTGAAGTCCAATGACAAGGAGACAATACAGCGACTGTAATGTGACCTTTGAGTAACCCATGCGCCGTGATAGATCAGAACTGGGTCCCTGGACTGCATGTTTGCAAAAGTTGGCAGCTGGTGTCAAATTGACTCGAATTTGATTTATCGCTGGCTTATCAGCAGATTATAGCTGATGACAGCTTAGAGCCATAATTGACCATTGATACCAGTATAAGGAGCTGTATCAGTTTGAGCTGCTCCCTCGTGGTACAGCTCTCGCCCTTGATGTCTTTCAGAGGGTAATGGATCGAAAGTTGCAAGGCCTGGGAAATATCCTGTTCCACTTAGATAAGGTTTTGAATCGTTAAGGGAGAGGAAGAAGAGCACTTGCAACAGCTGGGGGCAGTGTTGAAACGCCAGCCGGCCGGAGGTGACAGAGCTCTAAACGTGGCTATTGTCGGAGCCAAGTCCCTTCGGCAAAGGACTGCGACGAGACGCAAGGACTTTGCCGTTTGGCAGTATTGTCCGTCCACACGTGAAAGAAGGGTGGGTTGCATTTGGAAATGGTTCCTGCCTCTTTTAACGTCTCTATGTGATAATCACCATTGCATGTTTATGTGGAGCCTGTCTCCCAAAGAGCTTTCCAGATGTAACTCTTACGTGGCAGTGATGCCCACCGCTACCGACATGTGTGCGTCTGCGTGGCAAAACACGACAGCCGTTAACCTGCATTGTGGGGCGCTTCAGGGTAGGAAGTGAAGAGGGAGAATGCAATTTAGCATGGCTAGCAAGCCAAGGGCTAATATCCTTGCCTTTCATATGTTTATGGTGAATATTCAATGCCTGCAAGGGTCAGAAGCTCGGCTTTACCTTTCACCACAAAGCCAGTATGTTAACTAGCACGGTGCCCCCAACGATTGATTTAGAAGGAAGTCTGCCCGTGCTATGTACCACATTGTCTCCATTTCCCTTGGACATCCCCCTTCCTTGAAGTGTGTATTTGCAATCCAGCCTACTTTCTGGGACTGAATGGGAAAGCAAGATGGGGTAGAGCAGCATGTAGAAAGCTTGAAAAGGGTTGTCTCCCTTTGCCAGGTCTGTGGGGCAACTCTGAATGCAAACCAGCATTGTACCGGACAGGATGGTAGCATTGTGTAGAAGTGGGCCAGATACCTCTTTATTCTCCTCTTGGTCTAGAATGAGTTTGGTGCATCCTAATTGCCTAATTTTTCCTCGTGGCCCAGGCTCCAATCTCTCCTGAAGCACGACAACGTCCGGGGACTTCCGGAGAGAGCTCTTCCCAACCACGTTATGGATGCAGTAGAAAGGGGAGGATTTTGAAAGGGGAATTTGGACCCCCAAATCTCACAGAGAGTCCATAGGGATTGGGCACCCCGCTCTTGTGTGTGCTTTTGAAAATTCCCCCCTAAATGCTCATGTTGGGGACGAGACGAGATGGACTGAAAAACACGCTTGAAGGGTTTCAGCTAAAGAACTTGGCAAATCAGGCTGTGACCTGTGCGGAAAGCTAAATATGCCTGACAAACCCATATCCGAATATTGGATGGGAGCCTGACATCAGATGGCGAGAGAGCTAAGAGAAGAAGGCTGCAGACATTTCCTGGGCAATTCCCGGGGGTAGCGCTGCTCTTCTCTTGGCAGAGGGGCCCATGGACCTGCCTGGGGTGGCCCCAATGAAGCCACAGCACACGCTGTTATCGAGCACTCTTCACCGTGGCATCTGTGAAGACATTTTGGACAATGCAAACACCAGGTGATGCTCACCCTGCTGAGACCCCCTTGGACACTGGCATATTACTTAAATCTAGGAAGTTTGCAGTTTTGCTGTAAATGAGGTGGGCTGAAGAAGAGCTCTCCTGCGCAGCAGGGCTTTCTGCTCCTGGTGCCCTTGTGGAATTTGACACCTCAGATCTCAGACATTAGCAAAATCCGGAGATGCTCAATGAAGGTCTCCTCACCTATCCCCAAGAACATTGTTGGGTATCACAACAGGAAGATGAGCCGCATGCTTATGAATCCAAGGGAATGCAAATTAAAGATGCTGTTTCACACACTGCGACCACAGAGTTTTAACTCTGCCCCGTTGGGCAAAAAAGAAGTGCAACGTGGGACGTGGCCCATCAAAGTGTCTCACTCTTTTGCACATGGGACCTCCTCTGGGAATGAGAAACTGTTTCGTCTGCACCGATTTACAAGTTACCCTCCCTTCCAAGACCACCACGGATGCCTGTTGTTGTGGCAGGCCTGTAATGTGGATATCGGGCGGTAGCACGCAGAATGTGATTGACCGTTTGCACAGGGGGAGCCACCGGTGCAATGACATTTGACCCTTCTCGACTGTCTGTCATCAAGAGACGAGTAGCTCTCTTTCCAATCCGTGAGTCATTTACTCCACCGTTTGTGATTCCCTCTTGGAAGTTTCCCCGGACCTGTTAATTTTGTACGTTACTATTTGGCCAAAGCCGACTTGTTGAGTGGCCCTGAAACTAAAACGGTGGCTTTTGTTCGACAACGTTTTCAACCCACCTGGTTCCTTGCCCTACTGACCCATTATTTTTTGTTACCCATAACAATGGGCTATGTCTAGAGCGGGCTGTTCGCGTTTTCCCTTGAATTTTCCAGGGTTTTAATGACTAGTAAAAACACGAAAGCCAAAATTTGGGGGGGGTTTAATTTAAAAAAAAAAAAAAGAAGAATTTTGGCAAAATATTGCCGGGCACCAAAAAAGGCCATTTTCCATCCAAGCAACATGGAGAAAAGGTTTGACAAGTGCTAGTTAAGTTCCTTCTCTCTTCCGGCTCTTACTCTGTACGCTTTGCTGTGGTAGCCGAGTGTCTTTTGCCCTGAGCAGCATTTTTGCTAGCAGAGGCTAAGTACCGGTAAATGCATGGTTGTCAGCCCCATGAAAACAGTGGCTATTTGTGAAAATGTCCGTCTCAGCCTTTTTAGTGCATGTGGTATGAGTAAATTAGGTATTTAATTCTTTTTTTCACCTTATACCAGGGTTATGCTGCGATAGTTGTACTGACTTCACCAAGGCTACACTGGCTTCCCTCTGGTGTAAATGGGGAATTAAACCCAGAGTTTTTAAGACGGATCATTCGTGGGATCTTTGCGTGGCTTTCAAAAGACTCCGGTATTAGACCAAATCCCATGCTCCACATGTGCAGCGGGGCTGGACCCGATGCTTTGTAAGGTCCCTTCCAGCCCCTAACAACGATGAAACATTGCCAGGTGAACTCCACCAATAATTCCTCCAAAGACACGTTTAATTCTTTTTCTTTTAATGTATAACAGTTATGCCTGAGTTACAGAGAGACACCTACAGGCAGCAGGTAGTTAAAGCAAATACCAGTTTCTCTTTCTACTCTACTACTCCATATAGCTGAATAAATTATGGTGCGATTATATATATACACACACACACACGTGCGCGCACACGCGTGCGCACGCACCCCCATGCACGCACACACCCACATACACGCGCACAGGCATACACATGGAGCAAAATGGCTATGAGTCAAACACAGAAGCAACATATCCGCAGTTACTAGGAATAAGGAATGTTCTATAGTGCTATGTAGATATTCCCCAGGTGGGTATATGGAGGTGTTAGGGATGATGGGTTAGAAGCATTAAATACACAAAGTCTCTGAGCGGCAGGAGCCGATCTGCTGAGCTACAGGACGTGGTGAGAGGATGTCCAAGGCGGTCTTGGAATGGCACTGGCAGGTGGGTGGGGAGATAACGCGAGTCCGTTCCTTAGTATTATTATTATTATTATTTTTTTCCTTCCCCCCCAAAGATGTCAGTTCTCATTCGCAGGCATGGAAAAACGCCAACCTGCGAGAACATCTGTGGAGTGTGTCCATGAATTTGCTTTATAGAAAGGGCAGGATATTCTGCATCCCCAGGTGTCCCCAGGTCCCTGGGACTGGAATGAGTGCTCGGTTCCCGTTCAGTCTGCCTCACGTGCATCCAACCACATGTTCTCCAGGGTCCTGCCGTCCCGCACCTGCCCATTGCCAAGCGCTGTGGTTCCACGCTCTGTCTCACTTCTCCCTTAGGGCATCTTCCTCCATTTTGCTCCCCCCCGCCCCCCGAGTTTGTCTCTTTTCAGTAGAACTGAGGTTGGCAATCCAGAAACCAAAACGAAAAAAAAAAAAAGTAGAGATACTCAATGACCACTTTTCCTGCATAAGTGCATGAAGTGAACACAGTGGATATAGAGTATCTGAACTTCAGCAAGGCTTTTTGACAAAGTCATATGTGTCCTTATGTCATAAATGAATTAGAGAAATGTGGGCTAAACAAAAGTACTATAAAGTGGATAGA
>NW_017729014.1:19887479-19903700 GCF_001723915.1 Gavialis gangeticus
AAAGTTCATTTGACTTCCATACGTGAATGTACCTTGTTTTTTTGTCGGTTTTTTCTTTTTCTTCCAAAAAGTCAAATCAAATAAAACAAACCCAAGAAACCCCAAAAGAAAACCCATCCCACCCCAAAGATGCTGGAATGTATTTTGAAAACACACGATATGCAAATTTCTACAGTTCGCCCCATTATTTTTTTTTTTAACTAGCACGGCACTCACTGTGTTTTTAGTATAAAAAAAAATGTCAACTTCCTATAAACATACAGCACATGACCAAATTCCCAACTAATGTACATAAGTGCGACCTCAGGGAGAGGGTCAGAGAATAGCTATCTTAGCTAGTATAGGGCATTTTTTTTCATTATTCCTCTAAGAACTCTATTTACAGCCGTGGCCCAGATGTTCATGGACTTTCTGGTGAAGGTAATTGGCAAATAGATGTCTACTGTACTCCCTCTTTTTTTTAAGACTTTCTATCTTAGGGTCCTGTGCTCTGGCTCCCAGCTCAACCAAAGTTGTCTACGAACAACATACTCACCAATAAAACCTGCTGTGCATTGTTAAGGACCGGTTTGCAGACTGGGAGCGGTGCGTGTCTGTGTGTATTTATGCACATGCAAGAATATGAAAAAAATAAGCGGGGAAAAGAGGGTGAGACCAGCAGCAGTCAAGTCTTCCCTGTTGCAAATTGCTTTTCTTCTGCTTGCCTCAAGCTGCAGGTTTGAGAAATAAGTTTGGTCCAAAACGGTTTGAGGGCATGGGGCATCACCTGGGATTGTGTGTGGCCTCTCGGTGTGCACGGGACTGACATTTTCTGTTTCCTAATAGCCATGGGAGGCACCAGGCTGTGGCTTTCTAGGTGGAAACAGAGCTGGTTGTTCTCACTTGGCCTTCAGCTAATGAATGCCATTAAGACGTGCGGTAAAATCATCCCGCACGGGTTGTATTCTGTTGCTTAAGCTGGATTTACTCTTCTCTGTTCAAAACAGCCCGGTAACCTTGAGGTGCTGGAGCAAATTGCAACAGGTATTTCAGTCCCTGCTGCCACGGGTGTTTGTCAGTCGTGTAAACACTTTGTCTTTCCTTTTGAGTGCCCAGGCATGTCCTGGGTTCTCAAGTGTGGATGTGGCTGGAAGAAAGGAAGGGCTGTTATAGTGGCCTCCACTGGACTAGATCCCTCCCTGACCTACTTTTCTATGAGTCTAGCCCATGACTCCTCATTTTCCTTTTCTATCGTGCTAGTACCAAGCAATGCAGCTTGCCGGTCATATCTCAGCTCTTGGAGAACGTCATTGTGCTTGCCCTCCTCTACGTCTCCAGCTCCGCGTGCTGTAAGGTTGCCTTTGGAATGAAATTGTGGAATGTAATTTCTAGTACTGGCCCCCGTATGTTTTGTGGTCTTCGGACATCTTCCCAGCCGGAGAGGAGAGTCCGGAGTCACAGCTGTATCTCTTGCACAGCTGGACCCGTAAAGGAGGGATTCAAGTTTTCAGGGCTAAGCCCTGGAGAACAGCGTAAGGATGCACTTGCCAACATCCTGGAGATGAAGCAGCGGTGTGTATGTGCGTGTGTCAGAGAGTTCGATCGCCCTGGTCTTTTCGAGATGCCTTCAGGAATTCAGAACAAGACTCATCATTTTATACTAGTCAGTGTGAGCTGAAGGAAGGCCACGGTTGGTGTCTGATAGAACACGGTGCAACATAGGAAACAAGCAGATGCTTTTGGCCAAGACCTGACAACTTCTTCTTCATATGGTCCATGGCAATTGGCAACTTCGTGGGTCTTGGTAAGCTGTGAGCCACAGCAAGGTGACAGAGAGAGCCTGAAGCCTTCCAGAAGAGACTGCATGAAACACAAGCCAGGTCTGATGGTTTGAGGAGAACGGAGGAAAGAAAGAGGCTAGATAATCACCTAGCTGGGGTCATATGATCCCAGCATTCATTCCTGCCCGTGGCAGGGGGTCGGACTTGATGATCTGCGCAGGTCCCTTCCAACCCGACCAACTAGGAGAAGCAGTGAAGGAGGCATAAATGAAGTCCTCCTCGTTAGCAATCTGGGAGTGGGGAGGCAGGCACCTTCCCAGCCCCACCAAAGCTAAGACTGTAGCAGACACCAGAGGTTTCTATCGCAGTGACCCCATGCAGCATCTGCTGCCAACTTTGGACCCTCTAAATTGTTTACTGGCTGGCATGAAACCTGTGCATCATTTAAATGGCAGGGACAGGGTGGGTTGCTGTTGTGACAGCTTTCCTCATCCTTTCCAGGATGATCAGCAAAATGGAGGTGTGTTCTTGGTGGAAGCCGTTCAAAGGAGTACGAGGATGGAACAAGTCAAAATGATTAGGGACCTACTGACGTATTTCCTCCGGGTGCACGAGGGTCCTTACCACAACCTAGAGGTAAACTGTATAAGTCCCTCGTGGTTCATGGCTTATAAGGACCCTGTAATTCCTAAGCAACTTTATCTGAGCACCAGACTGGTGCATCATGATGAGTTTTGGCTTCTATAGATGGGCAGCGGAAAACAATACCTGGGCCGTGAGAGATTTCACTTCCAACATATAAAACATGGCGTTACAAAGGAAAAGGCATAGGAGCTCAAAGGATCAGATGACAGGGGAGGAAGAAGAGTACGGGGAGGTGGTAAGAGGCAAGCATTTATCCTGGTAGGCTGGAGAATAAAGACATCCATGGAGAAGAGCACAAGGTGCTTCCCTCGCTGTCTAGTACTGTATGGAGGGATGTATCGTGGTGGGGGGTTATGCCCCCTTCTCTTTATGCTTGTGGTTAAACTATTCTGGCCTGGCCATACCTATTGCCTTCTGCCTCCCCGGTGCAGTGTGTGGACTCCAGTTTGTGTGCTGCTCCTAACCACAACCATTTCATCGCAGTTGCCTTTGAGTAGTACAGCGAGTCTTCCCACGGCTTTGCTGGTACACCCAGCCCCGTTCCTACACCACCAGTTGCAGAGTGAAAGAAGGGCCTTTTTCATTTCTCACCCATCCTAAAGACTGTCCCACGCCTGCCTTCCGCACGCACACACAGGCCAACAATTGCTACCGAGCCTCCTGCTGCTCTTTGCTGCAAATGGTTTTCAGCGGCAATCAGATTGAACTTGGTCCCTAAGAGGAAAACTGAGCCTGGCCCCAACCGCTCCAATCCCCTGCTCAGCGATTTACATTTACACTTTCCGTAGGTCCTAGGCTGGAAGGAATTAAAATATCCATCCAATCCTGCCCCTGCTTAGCAGCCTCCCTGCCAGGGGAACCCAACAGAGCGGGAGGGGGCAGGGAGGTCTGCTGTTCCTTTAACTTTTTTTTTTCCGATACAATCTTCTATTTGGTCCAAAGGTCTTTTGTGGTCCTGAATCACATCACCCTTTGCGATCAGCTTGGTTACTCCTTCCTATACAATGTTCACCAATTTACAACAATAAAAAGGAAAAAAAAAAAAAAAAGACAAAAAAAGAAAAAGAAAAGAAAGAAGTATTTTACAAAGGAAAAAAAGAATCAGTGTTGACTATGCCAACTACCTAGATCAATGGAAAGTCTTTAAGCGTGGGCAGTATGCCAAGCTGGCCAAGGGGGTTGGAGGGAGGGCATGAACATCAGGGTTCATAAATGCACCCAACCCGTTGTCTGTGGCCACAGAAGGAGTCATGGTTGAAGAGGCTGGATTGGCCTCTTCGAAGAGTACTCAGTAAAGCGTTGGATATGTGGAGAGCCATCCCCCTCTTTCCCATCTCCTTTGCAGCTTGAGTTGGTAGGGGGGAACTGGGAAGGAGAGGGGTCCGGGTACATGTGGATCCCTGGAAGGCTGGTGGTGGTGGTGTTTTCTCCGGTGGTACCAGGTTGCTGGAGTGGTTTGTTGGCACAGGTGGGCTCTTCAGTAAGCCTGGCCTGTCTCTACTGGTAGGAGGCCCAGCACAGCTGAATGTTCTCCCAGCTTCATCCTACGCTGTGTAGACAGGCTCACGTTCTTGGCCAAATAGTCGACGGCAGCTGGGAGGGTGGGGTGGAAAAAGAGAGGGAGAGAAAAAAAAAGGACAGCGTGAGAGTTGGGATTTGGGGGAAATGCAGTGTTTCCCGTCTAGATAAAGTTCCCACGGTTGCAAAGAGGAGTTGCACACGGAGATGGCAGCCACCCTACCGTAGGGAGAGTCACAGATAGTCAAGGGTTGGGTGCGCAGACAGACAACGGTCTATTATAATGGTAGCCTTGCTGGAGTGAAGTACAGGTGTTGCCTCCTGAGATCTCTCTACGCCTATTGCTACAGAGGCACGAATCTTTCCCAAACGTGCTATGAATATCTGGAAACCACGTGAACTCCCCTTCTCATAGCAAACGTAGGCTTTGGGGGAGTTGCCAGGAGATGGAGTCTGGACAGGACCTTGGTGGGGACAGTTGCAGGATGAGCAGAGACAGTCATTCCTCATGTCCTCAACTCCCCTGGGTGACCTCCCAGCCACAGGCCCAGCTCCTGACCTGGGTTACGTGGCCGTAGCTTAACTCCACCGAGTCCGACGAAGCGACACCAGTGCGAGCGAGGTCAGAGCCTGACCCGTACGCCGCAAACCGATACGTTTTGGTCTCACTCCCTGCCTCCTTCCTGCCCTCCTAGGAGAGGGCTGCACCCATTGTGGTCATCTCGGGAGACGCGGCAGCGAGGCCCGCGGCAAACCAAGGACCCCGAGTCCCAATTTGCCACCAAGTCCCCCTGGTCTGAGCGGGGAAGAGGGATGGGGCAGGATGGTGACATTGCTCATTAGCAAAGCTTCAGTCAAAGTCTCTCCCTCTCGCTAGCTATAATGTCTCAAATTAGATTAATAAGGAGCTGGCAGGAGACGTACAATCGGTGCCAATGAGTAAACAAATTTCAGCCATCAACGTCTTGTCAGACGCCTGCCCCCAAGGGGGTCCCTTCCAGACACAAATTCTTATTAGAGTTGTCATATCTATTAGAATTCCTTTCACGCTTCTGCGTTCCATCACCGGCATCATTAGCACGGCTCCGGCCTCTGGGAACTGTAAGGACCACATTAATCTGGCACCCCTGCTCCACACCGGCTGGGACAGAAGAGGCTGCACCGCCTCCACATGTGAGCTTTCGTGCCTCGCTGCACGTGAGAGGCAAATGGACCTGGGCGCGGGGCAAAGTTACCTTCAGGTAGGAAGGGCAGTGCGGATCCCTCTTAGGGAGATCAGTCGCAGGTGGCTTCTTGGCGCTGCAGTCACACAGGACAGCAGATTGGGAGCTGGGCGTGCTGCTTTGGCGGGTGGATGGAGGTGTGTGGAAATCCCAGGAAGAATGAAAATCCTAGCCTCGTCATAAGGTTTTTGGTTCTACGCGGTTGTACTGTGGTGCAAACGGATGATGTCGGTGTGCACGAATCAGAGGCAAATAGGGATCAAAGGGGTTCGTCTAGTCCAACTCCCTGCTTGAGATGGGATTCTCCGTGTCTAAACCCTCTCCAGCAAGTGTTTGTCTAACCTCCTCTGAAATGTGGTGGAGATCCCACAACCTGTCTGGGTAATCTATACCTCTACAGTTTAACCACCCTCACGCTTAGGAAGTTCTTTCTAATAGCCAATCTATTTTTCCCCTGTTGCAATTTAAGGCTGCTGTTTCTCATCCTGTCCCCTGCAGCCACAGGGAGCAGTCTATGCTATTATACACACACATACTATATACTATTTTGACTGTTTTATGTCATACGGACATAGGACTGGCAGGAACCTCTTGGGGCACTGAGTCCTGTCTCCGGCCATCATAGACAACCACATTATACAATCCCCTTAATAGCCCCTATGGCAGGGGTGGGCAATTATTTCAGGTGGAGGGCCGCGTACTGAATTTTGGCAAGCCATCAAGGGCTGCATGATAGGCAGCCTGGGGCAGATAAATATTAATTTTCTAAATTTTTTAGGGGCCCCGTGGGCCAGCTAGAATGGCCCGGTGGGCCGCATCCAGCCCACGGGCCACATTTTGCCCACCCCTGCTCTAGGGTTACATTTAGGCTGCACTAGCAAAGCAAATGTATTCCGGAGATGGTCTCCGTAGCACCAGGTGTGGTTAGCAGTGGTGTGTGCGCGGATGTGTGTGTATCCGGGTGCATGCCGTATGCACATTGTCATTTTGCAAGGCACGGATGTAGACATGCACTCGAGAAGGGAGAGAGAGAGGAGGGTGATCTGGGAAAATTAATTCTTCTTGGGAATTAGTTGGTTCTGAAGCCTGGACAGAAATTGCTCATCCTGCTCTGGGCATCACTTAGTGATAGAAATGTAGTGACATTATTACAAGGGGAAGAAAAAAAAAAGGGCTGAACCGCCCCCCCCCAACTATTCTCTTCTGTGCCTCTGGGAGCATTGGCTGGCACTGCATCATCTCTTGCTAGAAATCAAAATTGCATGTTGCCGGTTTAATGGAGAGGAGAACCCAAAACAAAAAGTAGCATAAGGCACATAGGGGTGTGTGTGTGTAGGCCAGCCTGCCCCATGCTCAGAGATGCTGAGCACTCCCATCCCTCATTGACTAGCATAGGAGTAGCAGGTGTTCAGCATCTCTTACATAGACAGACACAGTCCCCATGAGTCTGCTACTTGAAGCGAATGAGCTCTTTATCAGGCCCTCTGTATATAGGTCCTGTCTGCATAATTCCAGAGGGGCTTTGCCATTTTAAATGCATCCCAACTTCACAGAGAGGATGATGATTTGGGCAGCGTTTGCTTTTCAGCCTCCCACTGAAAGGGAGGAGGGTCGCTCGCCAAAGGGCCGGGCTTAGCTAAAAGGCTGTTTTTCCCGGGGAGGGAGCGACTCCGATGCTCAGCAAAGGAGAGGAGCAGCCGAGGTGGCGTGCGCGTGTGCGAATCTTCTCACCTACCTTCACCTCGGCAGCAGGAAGGGCTCCTGTGTGACTGAGTGCCTCGGGGGAGCGTGGCACATCTGGTCTAACTCTGCCAATCGCACACGATTCGCTTCTGGGCACAGAGCGTTGGGGAGCCCGGATCCTGACTGAAATAAACTGGCAAGTGTTCCCGCTGCCAACTGAGCCGTGAGCTCAAAACTGGACTTTGAAACTGGATGAAAGTCTAAGGCTTGGCGGCAAAGAGGGAGGCATGGGACAGAAACAAAGAAGGGAGACAAGTATAAGAATATAAAGGGATCTGGGCCATCGCATGAACAGAGAGTGCCCTGAGGAAGGATCCCTGGCATTTCATTTTGAGATCGCTTCCCTTCCCTCCTCCTTTCTATTTTATTCTATTTGATTTATTTTGCTGTATTCTATTTTATGTGATTTTATTTTATTTTATTTCCCCTTCCTCAGGTTTTTTTTTTTTTTTTTTTTCCGCTTACACACATGGGGTGTGACTAACGTCCCGCCCAAGGGGATCTTTATTGGAAATACATGGTATTGGAATTTGTTTAAGATTTTTATCAATAGCACGTGTGTCCAGCCTCACATCCAGAAGCGAGGGGAAGGTCAGGGGGTCACAGATCAAGCTCCCTAAAAACAAAAAAAGGAGGGGCGGGGGAAAGCTGCTATTGATCCCGTCTGCCGCCACAGCCGGTTCTCATTTAGCCATAGAAGTTAAAGACATTAAAGGGCTGTGACGGAGGGAGGAATAAAAAGCCACAGTCTAATGGAAGGAAAGGTCACTGAGGACAAGCCATGGGCGAGCTGGAGAGCTGGAGGAGGAAGAGGATGCACCTTTAACCCTCCGCGGGTCACTCTCTCACAACACCACGCTGATTATTAGTTTAACACCGGCAGGTGAGCCCTTTGCCAGGGTCTCTAGTGTTTTTGTGACCCAGCCATCCTAGACGAGAAACAGACCCTCCCAACCGTGGCCTTTTGGGGCTGATCCAAACCCCTTGCTGAAGTCAATGGACAGATGCCAGCTCTGGCTCAGGCAGCAAAGCAGACGGCCTCATGACTCGGTGCCGCTCCCAGCTGCCAGCCTAGAGGGGGTCACAATGCCCTAGTTTGACTTGGTTGCAAAGACTGGCGCCGTCTTCCCACCCTCTGCTCTGGGAGTTCAAAGAAATCACTGTCAGATCTAAGTTTTATCATTGTCCGAGCATGGATTTCAGTGCTGGTGCCTTGCTAAGCTTTCTAGGGCCCAAACCTGGCTGGCGGGGTTTTTGCTAGACTTCAAACCAGTCCGCAGCATTGCCCAGTTCTTGCAACACGTCATAGCTTCCCGCGCTAACCTCCTCCCTCCTCGTTCCCCTTTGTACTAATCAGGAGAGCGGCTAGCGTCCCCCTGCCTCGGCCTGCACCCCTCAACCACCTCTACAGCACATTTCATAGATTCATAGATGTTCGGGTCGGAAGGGACCTCAGTAGGTCACCGAGTCCGACCCCCTGCCCTGGGCAGGAAAGAGCGCTGACCCCAGCTAGGTACTTGTCCAGTCTCCTCTTGAAGACCCCCAGGGTAGGGGAGAGCATCCCCTCCCTTCATCTTGAGCCATAGTGAGCAATCTGATGAAGCAGGCCTACACCAGCAGGCTGTGCTCTGATGCTGGCAGCAGGATAAGGGCTGAGCTGGATTTGCTTGTGACTTTGGTGGGTGGGGTGGTTTTGGCAGCGGTGGACCTGTGAGTTTTCCTCTAATGAGTCATGAATGGTGGGCTTATATCCACCATAAATATTTGTTCAGAGGATGGTCTGGTGGGCTCCTGACTGCATAGCCAAGCTCAGTCCCTTGCTTAGTGTAGTCTCAGGACAGAGCCCTCATTTGGGGAGCCTGGGAAGGAGTATATGATTGAAGGGTGGCACTGATGGGCCCTGAAGGGAGTCACGTCCAACTGTTTTTTCCCAGGGAAATGTCCCCCATGTCCTGGGCGCGTGATGCTGGGGCCATTAGGGATCAAAGAACTGGAGATGAGGAAACCAAAGGGCCCCGGTGGGGTCTGTCTTTCCTCCATAATATAACAGTATTTGTTTAAAATATTAAATTCAAACTTTTCAAATAGACAGCGAGTGAGTGAAGGACCCTGTGCAGAGCTCAATAGAGGACGGGGGTTTGTCTCTAGGGAATGATTGTCTCCATCCAGAGAGCAGAGCCAACCCTCTGTATAATTGCCGGCTTTGCTACCCTTCCTCCCCACCATGCTGACTCTCCAGTGCAATTGGTACTCACTTTGTCCGTACTGGCCATACTGGTAGCCAGCTACTGGGTCCACGCTGTAACTGGTGGTGCTGTAGGTGGGAGGGCAGTAGGACTGCGAGGTGGGGAGGCTGTCCACAGACTTGATGGAGTCACTCCGCTGGCTGCAGCTGGCGGAGATGGAGTTGGTGCTGTCTAAGCCACCGTGGAGGGGGGAGATGGAGAAGTCAGCTTGGGGCTGTGGAGGGACCCCGCTGGGGTTGCTCAGGATACTCATCACCTGGAGAAGCAAAGGGGACAGCATGTCAATAGGCCCATGGATAGGACATGCTCTGATACACCGAGGCTTAACCTGGGGTGCCCTGGTGAGAGCCAGTGTATCTAGTGACTTTGAAGACAGGCCAATGGTGCCAGAGTGAAGACCGTGGGGAATGATGCCCCACCACCGCACCATACGTACAGCACAGGCCGTGGCCACGTGAGGTCCTGTAAGCCTCACTATAGCCAGTAGGAAGAGGGAGGACAGACAGGTCTGGCCCATCAATCCTAGGTCTTTCTTTCCTGACCCTGCCAACTGGAGAGGCAGGTAATACCAGTGCCATAGATATAGCTCCAGCAGGAAATGAAGTGGGAACACTTGCTGTGCCTTTGCAACACATGCTTGAGGAAGGATTAAACTGGCGAGAAGCATGCAGGAGGGTCTGTGTTATGAGGAAGGTTGGACTGGATGATCATATCTGGACATTAGATCTATGACTGAAATGTTCCAAGCACCGAATATTGGCATGCGATGGGAGCCCACCTGGCAGAAGCACTGGCGAAGTGAGCAATTGCTATCCATCAAACTGAAACGCACGCTGTATAAAATGTGATCGAGCCGTTTTATAGGAAAACCGTCCCCTCCCACCTGCTGTCTTGGCCACCAAAATGTCAATGGACAGACTCCGCTTGACTGTCACTGAGCTTTGGTTCAGGCCCTTGAGCATCAGTTCAGCTCCAGCTCACAATGTCCTCATCTGGCTCGGTAGCAGAGATGGTTCAGATTCCCATAAATGGAAACTCTCCAGCAGATTATGGGCGAAGAATCATCATCACCGATGCTTAGCACTGGCAAAATTTGATGTCTTCAAAGCACTGCCTGCACATTCATGAACAAATCCTCCCACACAACCTCCTTGTCAGGCTGGTCAGTAGCTTGAGTCCCACTTTATACTGGGGTGACTGAGACATGGGGAGCTGAGAGCAACATTGTCAGAAGTGATAATACTTTGATTTTTTGATGCCCAAGACACGGCACTTAATTTATACAGGTGTGGAGCACGACCTGCAACTCATGGCAGTGCTGCTCCACTGAAGAGTGGATGCTTGAAAGGCTGTGAACAGGGAGCCCAAGATTAGTAGTTGCTTTTGAAAGCGATGGCCTAAATTATCTTGTTGCCATCATTTGCCCAACGTCAACGGTGTGCTTAGGTATATGTGGTCAGTGGTGGGTACACCAGCTTCACAGTCAGTTCACTTAGCCAGTGCTTCCTCCTCGCATGCAGGTGTAACACTGGGAGATTAGTGATTTTAAACAAATGCAATATTGGTTTTTTCCCCTCTTTTTCATGTCTACATTACAGCCAGGACATCCATGAGAGATCCATGCAAGGCCTCCAGTCGGCGCAAGGAGCTGCCTTTTAAAACAGTCTCCAGCACAGTGCTTTATGGGATGCTATCATTAGTTTGTGCCAAGGAAACACAAAAACACCAACTTAGGGCTTAGCAGGTAAGTGTGAGGCAAACTGTTTTCCAAGCCGTACATCGCAGGTATCTGAGAATTGGCTTTTTTGGTTTTATTGCCAGCTCTTCCACTGACTTTCTGTGACTCAGCCTTTTGGGGCCTGAAGTCCCCCATCAACAAACTGGGATAATAATATTCATGTAGGTCACAAGGGATTGTGACTGAAGCCTTTGTGAAGAGTTCGGGTACTGTTGCAGGAGAATCCCTATAAAAGGGCAAGGTAGTTATATTGCTATAATTATTATTGATATTTGCCCTATAATTATTATTGCTATTTGCCAAAGCAATAATAATTATAATTATTTTATAATTATGGTGTTTTGGGCTGGCTTTTGATTAGCTTGAAGCTGGAGTTCAGTTTAAAATCTGACTTGAGGACTAAGATTCAAGTGTGATGGCACTAGAGACACAAGGAGCACCCCTGTTGAGGTGTCCTCCAGAGGGGCATCGAGCATGGAAAACCAGCTGTTCCTACAAGATTTCTGCCATTTGGGGTTTCCAGCTGAACTAGATCTGAGTCATAAGTTTTGCTTTTGGATCCAGTCTGGATGGGGAGATGATGATGATGATCCATCCCTTGCTTTTAAAATGCAGCTGGGGGAGAGTAGAGGTCCTAGCTCAGCCCATCTCAATGTTATACCTGGTTGTAAATGTAGTGCAGCATTCAACAGCATGATCTTTCCATGCCGGGTCCTTAAATGGCTGAACGTGGGTTATTCACTTTGCAGAGAAAATGCCTGCTACAAGAGACCTTGTCCTCGTGGCAAACAGAACCGGGATGGAGAGAGCCAGTTTGCTTGTGGGGCTGGGAATCAGAGACCTGATTCTGCATTCACTGATGCAACGGCCTATTGAAATCGAGATTACCCATGGTTGTAAAGCAAAGTGCCGAAAAGTGTCTGGAGGACTAGGGCACCGGGGAGGGGCCGGGGGGGGGAAAGGAGAGGAGCTTTGAGCGCATCGCGGCTGAGCCGTCAGCTGTTGTGGGGGAAGCGCGAGCTTGCCGTGTTTGTGCCGGCCACTCACCAGGGGACCACCGGTCACCTTGGGAGGCCAGCGCAGAGCTCGACGGCAGAAATGTTGGAAACCTCCAAATTTAGCATAACCTTATTGACATCAATTAAAGTGGCAAATTGAAAATATTTGGAGCCTGGCAAGTGGTAAAATGAGCCCTTTATCCCCTGCCAGTGGCCTGGTGAGCTATTATGCAAAGGATTCAGTCTCTGGAATGACACAAGGGGGGAGTCTATAGAACGGCGACTCCCCTCCCGACTCAGCCCCGTAACCCGGCTCACCTCCCCGCCCCTCCTCCCTCACCTTCCTCGCCCGGTCCTCAGCGATCGGAGCTGACTGACATTTGCTTTCTAAAGCTTTCCCTCCCCCGGAAGGACTCCGGAGTCCAGCAGAGACCTTTCCCTTTACATAATGTCACCTCCAGACGCAGGCAGACTGAGTCTCTTTTGGGGGATTTGTCTGTGTGTTGAGGATACAGAGCCCCAAGGGCTGCACCCCTGCAAAGAAGATGGTGGGGAAGCAACGCAGGGTTATTAAGCAGGCTGGAAAAAGCAGTAGCACCCCAACCCCCTATCCTAGCTACTGAAAGTATCACGGAGAGCTTCATCAGGGATCTTTTGCACGCTCTTGACGATCACAATGATTCAGACTCCAGGTAGATAAAGGAGGCCTTTCATTCATCGCACAATGCCAACTTTGACTGCAAGACTCCCCGCTCGAAGATATCACAGAGACCGAAAGCTACGTGGGGTATGAGAAAAGAGGACTGACGTGTATAGAGATGACAGAGTTAGAATAGTCACTTCCAAAAAAAATAAAAATAAAATAAAGCCTGCAAAATGTCATTGGAAGGACGCAAACCTTCCTGCTTCAGGGCTCGTGCCAGCTTCTGCCAGAGGTCAGAGGAAATTCTCTTGGGGCTAGAGGATATCAAACTGTATGCATTCTTGCACCTTGCTTGAAAGAAGAAACTACTGGCCATGGCCGGCTTGAGGATGCTGGACTAGACGGACTATTGATCTGACTTAGTATAGTGATCCAGTGCCACAGGGCATTCACTGCAGCTTTTTCTTCAACTCGACTCCAGGGGCCATGTAGGAAATGGGGCTTTTCATCTTAAAATAACTGAGGACCCTTTCCTAAAGGCTCCTACAGGAGCCATTCCCAGAACTCCCGCGGTCTTTGAGAACTCAGATTTCAGGTAACAGGATGCTCTAAAGCAAGGGCATCGGGCTCCTGGGACAAAGCAACGCTGCAGTCGTTTGTGCGTGGAAGGTGTTTGTCCAAGTCCAGAGGATCAGCAATTTATTCTTTTCTTTAAACTAAAGCTGAGATTCTGCAGGCTCTGAGTACATCACCTGAGCTGCATGAGCACATTGGGTGAGTTGATGGTATCTGGATGGGCAGCCTGTATATCTGACAGCCACCGTTTAACGTCACTTGATTTCATGTGGCACACAGATGAAGCAGGTAGGCGAAGCAGGTAGGACGGCACTGATGGTCTATGAGGCCAACATCTGGCCAGCTGAGTTCTTTATCGTGGTCATATACAGATGTTAGCTGTTAGATATCGAATGGTCTAATTTTGTACTTGGCTGGACTCACGTCTCAGCTTACAGAAGATGCTGCTATTTGTCATTTTTGTAAAGCAACAGCTCAGCTCACTGATGGGGAAGGCATCACTTCCTCTCTCACGCCCTGCTAAACTGTCTGGGACCCGGGGACTAAGAGTACAAATTTGGGGCTGGTTCAGGTAGAAATCAGGTGAGACAAAATGAAATTCAGTCAAAAGTCCCTAGGATCGAAGGGGTTCCTTGCTCCTTCCTCCCCCACCCCAAATTGGCTGCTTTGCAGTGCCCTGTGAGTGGCAAGAGGACTCAGCAAGGATTACATTTACACTCACTTTAAGACAGAGACAGAAGGATGTAGGGTGATAAAGGAGTCAGACCTGCATTGGCCAAACTCATGAAAGCTGAATTGCAGAAAGCACCTGTTTGAATTCCTGCAAAGAAAAACAACCAAGTTTCATGGCCTTGTGCACAGCATCATTTTGGGGTCCCCTCCAAGCTCTACACAAGACTTTGAGTAAGTCACTTCAGCTCACTAAAGACTCCTTATGAATATTATAATATCTCATTAGAATGTCACAATGCTGAATTAATTCTGTAAAGAGGTGTGCGATCCTAGAACATAAGATACCATGGTACAAAAATGAGATTATTGTATTAGAAGCCAAGAGCATCCCAACACGTACATATGAGGAGAGGAGGAGCCATGTCCCGGGTTCCTGCACATCACATATCCAGCTCCTTTTGGACAAAGATCAAAAAAGAAAAGAGCATGCACCAGATAGATGCTTCTATACTAATCCTCCATAAGAAGAAAGATGGCTGGATGGCTGGCCTAGTGTTTTGGGATGGATGGATGGCCTAGTGGCACTCACGATTTCAATTCCCATCTCTAGCCTCGTGTGTGAGTTTGGAGAAGTCACTTAAACCAGTGGTTCCCAACCTTTTTAGACTGCAGACTGGCAAACCATGGACCAGAAGTGACCGCAGAGTGGGAGTGACCGCAAACCGTCACGCTGCGGACCAGCATACTGCCGGCCGGAAGTGACCAGCATACTGCGGACTGGCAGCATGCCTTTTTTTAACTCAGTATAAAAAAGGGTTGGCTGCTGGTCCGCAGTATGCCGGTCACTTCCAGGCTTTTGGTCTGGCAGCCAACCCTTCACAGCCGTGGCCCAGGGGTTGGAAACCTCTGACTTAAACCATCTCTTCCCTGGTTCCCTAACTGTAAACACCCAAGAAGAGGGCAGCGAAAGCACTTCAAGACCGTCCTTAAGAGCAACTTGAACAAATGCAATATGGACATCAACTCATGCGAATCTCCCACCCAGGATCACCCCAAATGGAGGAAGAGTCTGCTTTAAGGATCTCAGTACTCTGAAACCTTAGGATGATGGCAGGAGACTGAAAAGTGGGACAAACTGTGCGTTGCAGACCGAATCAAGGATCCAGAGCCACCCACCGTGCACAGACACGCGTGCCGGCGTCGCAACAGGTTCTGTCGATCCCGGACGGGCCTCGTCAGCCGTCTGCCAACCCACCGATAAGACAATCATCCTCAACTGCGAGGGGTGGCTGAAGGGAAGAGCACTGTAGACCAGAGGCGGCAATGCTTCTTTTGCCCGTTGTAGCCAGGCTCTTTAGTCTGGAAGGTCTCTGAAGCAGGGATTGTTTTATACGCTGTGTTTCTCGAACCCTCACACGGGGGAGTCCCGAGCTCATTTCCAGACTCGACGGCAATCAAAACAACAGCGGAGCATGGGTTCTTCCATGCCCGCAGGCGTTCTCCTGTACAGCCACCCAGTAATGACAACCCTATAAAAGCCAAGGCATGGAGGAGAGGCCTCTAGCCTGGCTGGGCCAGGGTTACCTGGCATTTTGTTCCAGTTGGTTAAGCCAATTTTCCAGCAAACTTTTGAACTTTGGGAAGTTGGGGGCAGCTGGAGTAATCCCTCCTCAAGAATGCAGAGTCCTTTTACCTTTCCTTTTTTGACCTTGCTTTCCGATAATTTATTACTTCTTGGTGCATTACCGTCACTAACTAAAAATCAATACTCACTCCACATCTGTAAGGTTTTATCTGGAGGGGAATCTGTTCCCTGCCAATCACAGTGATTGACAGCCTTCCCTTCCCCTCCCTCTCATCAATGGTTTCTCTCCCCCTTCCCCGTCTCCTTTTCCTTTGCTGCTGCCCCAAATCAGTCACAGGCTTGGCGTGAGCTCGCACTTTGGGGGAAGTCAATAGCAGCCCCGGCGCTAGGAGCCCGTGGTCTCGTTTCCAGCCTCTCTGTTCACCGGGGGAGAGAGAGGGGTCGGGGTCTGTCGCGGGACAGAGGTTATTGTACAATGGACCCTCGTGGATGAAAGAATAGGCCCCCTCCCTTCCTGCTGCCACCCCCTCCTTACCACCGTCTCTATAGTCTCTCAGTTCCCCCCGGACGTTTCATCACTCTCTCCCATACTTTAAAAGAAGGGGAGTTAAAAAAATGTAATTAATTCCCTCCATTTCTGAGCTGGCCCTCAGGGCCTCTGGCCGTGGAAACTGTAGCAGGGGAAATGTGCACCCTTTATGATAAACGAATGCGGCTTTGGAAAGTGAAGTGCAATTAGAAGCTTCAATCTCTGCAATCAGGGCTTCAGATTTTGAGGTTTGGAGGTTGCGGGGGGTGGGGAATGGCGGGGGGCAGGCTGTCGCGGGGGGAAAATCTGACTGCCAGTACAGGGGTAGGGAGCGGTATTTTTGTT
>NW_017729014.1:19908700-19918297 GCF_001723915.1 Gavialis gangeticus
AAGCTTCAATCTCTGCAATCAGGGCTTCAGATTTTGAGGTTTGGAGGTTGCGGGGGGTGGGGAATGGCGGGGTGCAGGCTGTCGCGGGGGGAAAATCTGACTGCCAGTACAGGGGTAGGGAGCGGTATTTTTGATGCACAAAAAGAGGTGCGTGGGGGGGGGAGAGGAGACAATGCCTACCGAGTGAGAAAAGACACCTCCAAATATCCCCCGTGCCTAGGTGAGCTCTTGGTACTCTTGCATCTCGCCCCCCCAATCAAGACGGAGGCACTGCTTTTCGGGCTGCTTTTGATTTTTATTCTGCTTTCTTTCCCCAATTCCAGCGGTTAGCTGCTGGGATGGCCTCGAGTCGGGTGGGCCGAGTCAGTATTTGCCCATCCCACTTTGAGCGCAAGGTGAGTGCTAGCTCCCCGTCCTGGGCACCCTGAACCTCAAGGCCAGGTGTTTCACCCAACACAACCTGCCCTTGATCTGGCCTGTTTTAAGCAGCGACTGCTGATGCTGTACAGGCAACGGGTACTTTTCATTGTGCGTCTCGTCTCTGAGAATGGCTGACATGTGATACTGCCGGGGAAAAAAAAAATTAGGAAACCCTTCCCATAATGCACCAGGCCAGTTATGCTAAGCGAGGAGAGAGAAGAGAATAAAATGAATTTCTCTCTCTGACACCGGCGAATAATGAGCTTATGCCCCAAAGCATGAGGTTTGATTGCCCTAATCATAGTCTTTCGTTGCCTAACTGGAAACTTTAGCAATGTTCATAGCATTATCCAGCCCGTTCCAAAAATCTGAACGGCCCAAAAATAATATTCATGCTGAGCAGGGGATTTTGTTGAACCTGGATTTTGTTCCCGTCTTTGCTCCTGACTCACTGGATGACCTTAGCCAAGCTGGGTGGGACAGAGAGGATGAGCTACCAGTTACAGCATAGCTTTGGCTATTAGGAAACATGGCTTCTATGCCCAGCTTCTTCACCGGCTCTCTAAAGAGCTGGACATTTCTTTGCCGTTTAGAAATGGTGCTGCTAGTGTACAAAACCATGAAGTTGCCTGTTCTTACCACCGTCTCAAAAGTGGGACTCAGTTCGGCAGTGCTGAGCTCAGCTGCTGTGGTTTAGAACAGTATTTTCAGAAAAAAACCAAATACCAGAAGACAATACTTTGGGGAGGGGGCAGTAGGTATATATTGGGGGTGTACCTGCTGTTGGGACACACAGCTTTGTGTCTATGCTACAACTGGAGGTGTGGTTACAGCCCCCTGACATAACCACATTCATTTTAACCTACCTAGCATAGGTGCAGTCATATTAGGGGTTGGGTGACATGGGAAAGAGAAAAATTAAGGCCGGTATTTGCTGAAGTGGCCCCTAATTCTGAGTGCTGCTGGGGGACATCTTGAAGCATTCAAAAGCCACGGGCTCTTCCAAAAATGTTGGGCACAACAGGTGTAGCTGGACTAAATTCGGAACAAAAGAAGGATGCAACAGGCTACAAACACATGGAGCATTTAAGCTGCAGAGAGGCATACATGGTGATACAAAGGAGGATGAGTTGGAGTAATGAGAAGCAATCAAAAAAGGGCAAAGTTTAGGAAGACCTTACTGTTGGCGGTGAGACGCATTTTTTGGGCGCGTCCAGATGAGCGTGGACGTGTGGTACGTGGCACCGCACACCTGTCGCCGGCACCGCGCAGCGCACACGCTACACATGCAGGCATTCCCCGTGCTGCTAATTTGCAGCATGGGGGGCTTTTTTTTTGACCCTGGGACATCCTGGGATCAAAAAAAACTGGTGTCTAAAGAAAGCAAGGTGGCACACGTGGTGGCAGTTTGCATTGCCCAAAACCAGATCCTGGCCGGCCGGAGCCGTACTCCAGCTGCAGGCCAGGCTCCTTGCTGAGGGATCACCACAGCTGCAGCTCCTGGAGGTCCCCAGCACAGTTATTGGCCCCAGCCTCCCCTACCCCACCCTGGGGCCGTGCTGCGCGCCAGGGTGAATGTGGCATGGGCATTCCCTGGGGACAAAAGCCCCGGGGGCATTCCCATTTGTCCCTGGGGAAACACACATCCCTGCTCATGGGAACGTGCCCAATGTGTCACGGGAGCATCTGCCGGGCCATAGAGTAAGCATTGTATCATTTGAAACATTTAAACTCGTGTCAAACAGCACACAAGCAAAGTCCCTGCAGAGGACCATACAGCGATCCCAAACTGTTCTTTGGCTCCACTTGTTTCCGCATTTGCTAACGCTGTTGGAAGAGGAAAAGACTGAGCAGAGAGCATCATTAAAGGGGGCTCAGCTCCCACATTTGGCAGTTCATTTGCTACTGCTTGAGAGTCTTCAGAAAGGTTTTGTTTGCACTAATATTTTCTATCTCTGACAGCTTTTTTGCTTTTCTTATCTTTCCTACTGAACATTCCCCCTCCTCATGTTAATGCCTTTAAGACCTCATTAGTGCCATTTTCTTGCGATGGGAATAGGTAGAAGAGATTATTTCCAACAGCGGCAGGGGACTGGTACGGTGACTGCAGGACAACGGAGAGCTTATGGCAAAATTTCTTGAAGACCTTAACATTAGAGGAGAACAAATATATCTAATTGTACCCGTAGTTAGATGACCGAGATGATTGGGCAGTACAATTAACACCACGCACTGAAAGGCATGCAGTTACTTGAGAACCCCATTAAATTACCAGGCCTCAATGGTTTTTAATTCAACATATTAAGGAGTAAGTTCAGTGGAGAATATGGTCTCCTGAGAAACAACCCAGTACATGCACACTTTAAATATATCCTTGCAGTTGGGCAGAATAGCAGAGGACTGGGTAATGGCTGCTATCCATCATACATGGAGAAAAATGTGATTTGAGTTGTGTTGTCCATTTAGTCTACTTCAGTCCTTCATGGAACCTACACATACCTTTTTTTTAACTTTGGTTTTCTATAAGTATAACACCACTTGCTCAATGATGATGATATAAATGGGGAGGATCAGGCTCTATAGCTTCTCATGAATCTCTAAATGGAGCCCTTGGGGGCACTGGAAGCAGGAACGGACCCAAACACATGATCTTAAAATATTCTCTTTTTGGATATGTGTTGTGTTTGATGCAATGAAGCATCTAAATTAGATTTTAAGAGCTAGTAGTGAAATCCTGGTATCATTGAAGTCAAGGGGACTTTCCTCATTGATTTCAATGTGGGCAGGATTCCACTCCTAGAGTATTAAAATATAAAATATATTAAAATAGAAATGAAATTAAAATATATTTTCACTGTTTAATGTAATGGGCTTTAACTATCTAGGGGTATGTAAAGTGCTCATCATCATGGTACCTGAGCATCAGATTATGCTGTCTAAAGGTAGAGGCAGAGGTTATTAATGGGACTTAGCTTTGTCTTAGAAATCGTAGATCATTCCCATTCAGCCTACTTTTCTCTTTGAAAGAGGCAATTCAACTAGTGATAAGGGAATGGATATATCATTGTCCAGCCAGATGTCCTGGTGGCTTTGCATGAAGTACCGCAGCAGAATTTGATTCTTACAGGATTATGTTCGTATAGTGTTAAGCACATTTCTGGAACTCAGGTATCCTGATTGGATAGATAGAGATTAAATGGACAAAACCCCAGAAGTGGTCACTGCAAATAGCAATGGATTGCAGTGAAGTCGCTAGAGAGGTGTCTCAGTTGTCTTCAAAGAATAATAGGATTTTGCTTTGGCGGTTTTTGCCATTGTCAAAGTTCAGCATGCTTTCCACAGAGGAGTAATATCATTATCCCAATGTTATGAATGAGCCAACATGCATAGAGAGGTGATGTGACATGCCCATGGTCACATTGAGTATCAGTGGCAGAGCCAACAAGAGAACAGAAGATTCCTGCCTCCCAATCTAGTGACTCTCTGCGCCTGGAGCAGCACAATTCACTAACTACCAGGAAAATCAGAGCTCTCATTAGTGCCATCCATGGCTTCAAACACCTTTCAGGGGTTATTTCGATACAGTGGAGGAGCCATTTTGGGAACAGCGGATGGAATGACCATGAGCAATTGTATTGTTGGATCTAAAAATACTAAAGTGACCTGTTCACGGATGGATGAAGAACAGGCATGTACTAATAATGGAGGGGACTCATGGATGCATGTCGGTGATGACATGGAGTTGGGACATGATGGTCAGTGGCAGCAAACAAAGCCAATAAAGGTCTAGGCTGCACTACAGGGGTATTGGAAACAAGGCAACGGGAAGTTATTACCTGATTGTTCAAGGCTATGGTGAGGTTCCACCTGGAGCACTGCATCTTGTTTTGGGCACCCTGCTTCTGTAGAGATGTACAAATTACGGAGAAGGTCCAGAGAAAAGTTTCTAAACTATTCAAAAGTACGGGAGGGTCTTAGGTATGGTAAGAGGATGAACTGGTTAGGCCCAGACAGTTTGGGAAGGAGAAAGCAGAATCTCCTTCCAATGCAAGTACCTAATAAAATAAGAAGAGCTATGAAGTAAATGCCTAGCAAGGGCTATGGACATTTTTCTTGCAATAAGCGTAACTTCCTGGGCTCAAGACCTCTGCATCTGGAAGCAGGAGGCTCTACCCCTTGAGCTAAGGACCAAATCTGGTATCTCGGAGATGGTAGCAGACTGTGCAGAGGGACAGCAGAAAGGGAGAGAAAGCCATGCAGGGCTAGTGAGGGTTACCGGAGGGGAAGGGGGAATCTCGGGCAGGTGGGTCTCTTCTATATAACAAGCAAAATCAGAAGACACGGGCCCACTGCCCAGGAGATGCAAGAAATTCAGCAAAGTGACTAGTAGCTTTGGGTGCCCAACTTGGGTCACCTATAAGGAGTCTGATTTTCAAGGGCAACTGAGCACCTTCCCTCTGAAAATCAGGTCCTTTAAGCTGCCCTAGGTGGGGTCCCCCCAACATCACTAGTATCTTTTGAAAATCTTGACCCCTAGGTTTAATTAAAATGCATGAGGGTCCTTCCAAGACCAGAGGGTCTGGGACCTTGCGCCTCCTCTCGCACTAATGCAACCCCATGAGTGTGGCAGAGTTTCTGCTGGTGGAAGAGAGAGGAGAGTAAGGCTCTGTGGTACCTCGGGATATAAATGACATTCAATATGAAGTCGAAGGCATCCTTGACTGCACTCATGGAGGTGAACTGAGACAAAAAAAAATCTGGGGCTGAGCAAGACTTTTGCTTTCATCTGAAGCTCTGGGCGTGGAAACATTGATCAATCCACTGCAGATGATGGGGCCGGATCCCCCAGTTCTTCCCCTTCACTCCAATGAAGCTAGACTGATTTACACCAGCTGAGGCTCTGGGCCATACACCCCATATGCATTTGCTGCCATTTGGATCAGTGAACTGTTCACGAAGCGATCCTGGTTTCCCTCAGACCGATTTGGGAGTTGGGACGGACTAGGGGTGGGTTTTCAGTACGTTTCATCAGTCTCTATTTGTCCTTTGAGAAACACCACCCTTTTCCTTGCCCTTGCCTGGGTGAGACATTGGAAAAGCAGAAAACCAGCAATGAAGCACGGCCACACCTTCCCAAACCCACAACCAGTGGCCTGCTGTCACATGAGGCTGACTCCTCTGTATTTCCAGGCGGCATTTTAAGAAGCTAAACAGACATTTAACACTTCCCTGAGGTTCATTTCCACCCTCCAGCAATTTCCACATCAAGTCTGACATGAGCAGAATGGGAGGGAAGATGCATTGCTTACAGGGCAATTTCTTTGTTAGGATGTGGCACAACTAAGGGAAAGTTTGGGTTCCCTTGCGAGAGGTGAATGGGCTAGGTCATGTCTAACGTGCCTTAACAGATTGGCATTTTATCTATAAAATGATTAATTATGAATATTATTCTTCCTGGGCTGTGATTGGAAGGTGGCTAGATGGGGGGGAAATCTTGCTCAAGGCACTACAGCCTGCACAGAAACCTCTGGGATGTGAAAGCAGAAGAGGAGCTACCACAAAAAGCAAGGCTGTGGATGTTTCGGTGCCTTCAAAAGGGCTTGGATTGGATTTAGTTTGAAGGGAACAACCGGTTCTTATTTTCTGCACCCATTTCTCTGTTTTGGGGGGGGGTGGGATCTGGGACATGCAGATGGCAGAAAGGGAATGGAAAGAGAGAGGTGGAGGGGCTCGGGAGGAGATTTGCAACACTAAGAAACAAAACCAAAAAAAAAAAGAAAAAAAAGATCCGCCGCTAAATCAGCCCTCAATCTGTTGTTGTGCATCTGCCTGATGTGAATAATGGCTGGATGCGGAGATCAAACGGCACGGCTAAATCCCAGCAAATTAAACCTGTTTTATAAACTTCTGCTGCTGTTCAGCACTGAGACCTGTCTCCTATCGCCGGCTCCATACCAGCAGAGATTAACAAAGCCAAACCAAAATTCGCAGAGGTGTCTCCTCTCCTCTCCTCTCCTTCCTCCCTCCCTTCCCATGTTGCTGGCTCGCCCCCCCTCCCCTTCTCATTTGATTTATTTATTTTTTTCACTCCTCAGCTAAGCTGATCTGTGCTCACTCACTATCACAACCCCCCGCGGACATTGGTAATAGAGTGTGGGTGCTGACTTATTGCTTCCAAACAAGATTTCCTGAGATCCTTTGAGTCCTCTCTGCACCTCCTCTCCCTGCTTCTCTCTCCCTTTCTCTTTTTGTGGGAGTGTGAAGGGAAGCTTCTATAAATGCAGAAGGGAGCTGTACTACAAAGAGTCCCCGAGTGGCATATCCCAGCCTCAGGCAAAGCTGCCTGGTGCACTGATAGTCCTGCGTATCTGCTCTCCAACTCCTCTCCCTCTCTCTCTCCCTCCCTTTCCCCCCCTTCCCTCTCTCTCTGATCAATCAAGGCCTGTAATCAGTTAAGGTCCGGCTTAACTGCAGTGTAAGATACACCAGTTAAGTAAAGCCAATGCCTTCAGGGTTCCCATCGTAAATACGGAGAGGTCATGGGGAGATGAAATAACCCCGATAAGTTCAGCAAGTGCAATGCTAGCTAGACTCAAACTAAACATTTAATAACTCAGGCTGGCAAAAGAATGAAAGAAAGGGAAAATTAGAAGCGCTTCACACACCGCCTGCTCCTCTGCCGCCTGTTCATTTGTGCTTTCAATTCCCGGGTTTCTCAGAAGAAGCGCCGTGCATTTTTTAAGGCTTTCAGCTGTTTGTCTCCGAGGGACCCGCAAACTTGGCCTACCTTGGAGCAACCCGAGCGCATTTCGGGGTCCTGGAGATTGCAGAGAGGCTGCATTTTTAAGGTCAAGTCTCTTCCCCCTGCTTCCACAGGGGGAAAAAGAGAAAACTCCCAGTCCAGACAGAATGGCTTTTGTGGCCCTGCAGTGTCAGGCTTTGCTGTCTCTGCTTTCCTTCGCTGCTGCTTGACTCCGAAGCAGAGCTTTTCCTAGGCACGGAGGGGAGCTATTCTCCCTCGCCACATGGTCAGCCAAGAAACTTTCAGAACTGGAGCTTGCTCTATTCAGGTCGATGGAGCTACCTTGTTTTACACCACAAGCCAGCCTAGACTAAGTGTTTCAAGGGATCCAGATACAGTTGTGAGTAAATGGAAGAGAGAAAACCAAGAGAGGAGAGTGGTAATTTTAGTTGAGATCTTTGCCCCGGCTATGTAGAGATCTTTATTCTGCCATCCCATTTTGCATCCAGTTTCGGCTACAAAGGAGCTTCCACCCCCCACCCCCTTTGCCTGCCTTTTTTCCCCTTCCCTGTATAATTATTTCCTGTATCCTTTCACTCTTTTCCTTTCCCTGAGCACAGTCCATGGCACAAACTACAGTCTCCAGCATCCAAAAAGCTTACCCTGTCTTTATGCTTTCGGATAAGTGCGGCTTTGGATTTTGCTGTGGATCTGAACCTGTCCTTTTGGCTCTGGTTCCAGGTTGGAAGCAGGGAGAAGGAACTCTGTTCTAGTTGCAGTCCTGATCCACCAGAAAACCTGCGCGGTTTCAGACCAAGTTGGCAGAAATCTCGCAAAGCCAGCACATCCCCACCCTTGAAGGCATCAAAAACCTGGCGAGATTTTGAGACTGTCAAATCCCAGCCCAAACATTATTCGTGACTGTATCTCAGCCACCAAACTCTCAATTCCAACCTCAGCCTAACACAAATCTGAACCAAAATACCACTGTAATGGCCCATCTGTGTTGATATATCTTCAAGGACGACACTACAAATTCATTTTACCCCCGAGCAATAGGAAAACCTTGCAAGACTCCTCGGGTTTACTATAGACTTTGCACCCATGGTTTCTCTGAACCATTTCAGACCTCCTGAGTTGAGCTGGGATGGACATTTCATGAGAACAGGTTTCTCTGTGACCTTACTGGCCCTTCTTGTCTCAGCCTGGGATAGGAATAATGTGACAAGTACTTCCTTTGGTGCCTGCTGAAAAAAAAAGAGCACAGGATAATATCTTAAATAGTAGCTTTTCCCTAATTAGCCCTAAAATGATGCCATAGATTCATGAAGAAATCCTGGAGTCCTTACGTATTTTGGGCAAAAGATCTCAACATTTGGGATCTATTGAGCAGGAATACAGGAAAGGCCCGGAGAACGAAGTGCCGTACCGTTGACTTCAGTGGTCTGAAGTACATGCTGAAAGCTAAGCATAGGCTGAAGCATTATCTTGGCTGAGTAAGGAGGGAGCTAAACTCCTGCCTAAATTATTTTGTTGAATTGAGGCTTTGATTCTATATCCTGCAGGAGGCACAGTCAGCTTATTAAAATCATGGGGCCAAATCCCCTGCAGGTGTAAAATCACTTTAATAGAGCTGTGCTAATCTACACAGAGCCAGCATTTGATGCATGCACAGTAAACGTCATTAATGTGCACCGATGGCTGGACCAGCCATTGCAAACAGCTGAATGGTGTGCATTGATGTAAAAACAGTCCAGGTAACACATCCCAGACAGTATTTTTTTCATACTTGTCAACAGTAGTTCAGTTTTGGCTGGTTCTGCTCCTACTTCCCGTATATTATCTTTTAAAAATGATAAAGCTGACAATACGCCACACAATACTGGCTGTTTCTTTTTTTTCAAAAGTCCTGAAGCCATAGTAATATGGGATTTCACAATGGCGTCTGCTATTAAATCATTGCAGAGGCATGGGTAGAAGCCATCAATGTTTTGTGTGGATTACAAAGCCCACCACTGTTCAGGGAATGTCAGATTAGCAAAACCCTGTATTTAAAATTCTCTTCTTTCTAACATGTCAGGCTCGTTAAAACCAAATTATTTTAAAGACTTTATGTGCATTTTTGCCAATTAGGCTGCTCGCTTGCTTTATGCATTTCACTTATTTGGACAAAATAAATTGTCAGGTTAGTTTTACTTATACTGTTTTGCCTTCCGGTTTCCATAAACTTAAACCTTGTTTAATCTGGAGAATTTTACAGTGAAAAAAAAAATCAAACCTCCATTGGTACTATCACTAAAGGAGTGTCTGAAAACACACCGAGGTCTTGTCTGCCCTTGGGCTCCAGGGCTCCCAGCAGGGGATTTTTGTAGCATAGACACAGAGATTGTTGGGTGCACCCACTGCAAAGAAACTTTGAACTCCAAACAAAGCCA
>NW_017729014.1:19923297-19924596 GCF_001723915.1 Gavialis gangeticus
CGGTTTCCATAAACTTAAACCTTGTTTAATCTGGAGAATTTTACAGTGAAAAAAAAAATCAAACCTCCATTGGTACTATCACTAAAGGAGTGTCTGAAAACACACCGAGGTCTTGTCTGCCCTTGGGCTCCAGGGCTCCCAGCAGGGGATTTTTGTAGCATAGACACAGAGATTGTTGGGTGCACCCACTGCAAAGAAACTTTGAACTCCAAACAAAGCCAAGCAAACAACCCTCTATTTTCACAAACTGTTCTAATACCAGTCGCTATTGCAAAACTTTTTACAATATTACAGCAGGATGTTGAAGTCCTGACCACGACCACAGCCACATTAACTAGACACAGGGTGTGCCTCCATGAGACGCTTACTGCACATTAGCCTAATAATGCTGCGCATTAGCGTGGCAATTAAAAACTGTGCTAATAGCCTACTGCATGGTGTTATTAGGTTATAACCATCACAGAGTAACCATGCGCAGTAACTCTAGTTGCTATACATTGAGTTAGTACTTCAGTAGGCAAATACTAAACTAAATGCACACTAACTAAGGTGCATTAATGAATGTGTAGACATGCCCACAGAGAGCTAAAATGGCACAATGTCCTTAGCTTGGATGTGATAATGCCTGTAAAAAGATGCCTGTTCTGGTTGAGCTGTTCCTATATGGAAAGGACGAGAAGCTATATTGGTGGCAGATCCCCCTAGGCTGGTGTAGAGCTGCATCTACACTAAATGGGCTGGTCTGCCGAGTTCATTAAACCGAAATCACCCTGCAAACCCAAATAGTGACGTTAGTGCAAAGCGTGTGTGCATGAACTGGCTCTATTTTTACCTTTGGCGTGAAACAAGCCACCGAACCTCATGCAGCAAATGCAGCCAGCCTCAGGCCCCTGTCTTCCAGAAAGATGTCTTGATAGAAAGACCCCCAAGCAATGGCGAATCCACCAAGTCCCTCGGTACGCTCCGGCCCGCCACCTCCCCGCCTTGCTGTGCGGAGAGATGGCAGCGATATATCACGCCCCGTGTTACTCCAGCAGAGTGGAAGGCTCTGCCGAAGTTTAAAAGCACACTGCTGATCCCGAGATAAATGGCGGAAAGGGGATTAGAGCTACTTAGCGGAGGAGAGGGAAGACTCAGGAAGGGCTGATTATTTTAAAGATATGACTATTTAAAGATAATGATTGCATAAATTTAATTAATGCATTTTCATGCTGCAAATGGCCGTTTTGTAATTAATGTATCTGGCCTCGCTAAGCATGGGAGATCACATCTCCCAGTCCCCCCTCCCACCCGAACTCC
>NW_017729014.1:19924684-19926168 GCF_001723915.1 Gavialis gangeticus
CTCCCGTTTAATGAAAGACAGAAAGCAGATGACAGAAACAATTTGTCAGCCAGTGCGGGTGTCAGATGCCTAATTGGCCGCGCCGAGTTAGTGGAAAGTGAGGGGGGAGGTTGTTTCTTCTTGATGACTCCTAGGCTTCAGGGTGGGTGCGCGTGTTGGCGGGGGAGAGGGGAGAGAGTGTTCATCGTTAATTGATGGAGATTAGGACACAGATTGGCTGTGGCAGGGACTGGGCAGTGACAAGGAGGGGACAGGAAAGGCTGATTAACACCCGTGCAAACAAGCTGCCATATCTCACAATACGTTAAGTCCCGGCACTGTTGACAACATGGATATTTATCACCTGTTCTCTCCCTGTTCCTCCTTCCCCCATGCCCTAGCTCCTGTCCCCATCACCGCTTGGCCTGACAGGGTGGAGCCCGGGGAACGGGGAGATGCCATGCTGCGGCTCCAGGCCGATAGACAGCGGGCCAAATTCCCACTCTGGGTGCAGAGCTTTCATGATCGGTGAGTGCAGGGGACCCCGGCCGTGTAGCAGGGGCGTCACCTGTCTGAGGAGCTAGCTGCATCCTGCTCCGCACCCCACATTGATGGTGGGGCTGGGGAGAGCTGAGGGCACCAACAAAGCAGAGAGACATCGGCCATGTGGTCCCACTGGAAAGGAAATGAAGCTGCTGACCTGCTCCCATGGACCATCCCCATTTCTGACCAGCTGCTTGAGTGCGAACCTCGGTACAGCATTGCTATGTTTCGAATGTCCTTGCAGTGGTTTGTAGGGAGGCCTTCACTGCTCATTTGAAAGATGCTGCTTCGGTCTTGCTAACTTTGGGTATTCAAAAAAAACATGCCGCTCTTCCTCCTCTCCCTCTGCCATCAGGAGAGAGGCTTCAAAATCATGTGGCTTGAAAGGAACAGAGACGGCATTTCTTTTATTCGCCATCTGGCTTCTGAGCCTTTCCGCTGCATTTGGGTCACCAGCAACAAAGCCCCCATCTAATCAGGTTAAACCTCACCCTGTCAGCGTGTGGCGAGGAAAGCGGCTTCCTCCAGACTGACATGTACGCACCAAGAGGTTTGGGCGCTTGAAGTCTGTCTGAGTTACAGCTAGGATTTGCAGACGCCTAAGTCTCATTGGAATGCAATGGGATTTGAGCATCTCAATCCCTTAGGCGCCTTGAAAATCCCTGCCCGTGTCACTGCTTTCCAGTCCAAGAAATGACCATGGCTAGCAAACGGCAGCACAGACACCGCTGCTGCCCGAGAACCCAGGGCCGCAGCTCCAAGGCGAACAGCCTCTCTGATCCTCTGTACCAGGGCAACATCTAAGGGACCAGTCACAAAACTCATCTGGAGCACAAAACCCAGATCTCCCGAGCGATCTATTGTTACAGCAAGACCAGATCACGGTTCTGCAGCACAGGGTCTTCCTTGGGTGCTTGTATACCTGGTACTAAAGGGTTTGAGTGGCTCACACTTTTTTAATG
>NW_017729014.1:19926305-19943468 GCF_001723915.1 Gavialis gangeticus
TTTCCCCCCCCCCCCCCCCCCGCAAGGCGGGGCAGTGCTATTATCCCCATTTCGCAGACAGGAACCGAGGCAGCGAGAGCTGAATAACCTGGGTGCGCAGGAAACTTATGATAGAGCCGGCCCTTGAATCCATGCTCTCCATAGCTTTAAACTAGGAATGAGGTGAGTGGCAAAATGTGGCTGTCATATTAAGACAATAATGTTACACTCATATAGCGCTCTTGTTTGAAGATCTAATGAGGTTTACAAAAGTGAGGCTTGTTTTAATTACTCCGTTTGACAGACAGACAAACTGAAGGACAGAAGGTGCATGAGCAGAGGGGGAGGAAAAGGAAGAGAACAGGAGAGTCCAAGTTTCTGTGCTCTGCTCTTCTCATATTCAGATTTCTAAGATCCCACATTTCATTAAGGTTCAATTTACAAAGGGTTTATAAGCATGAATATGTGATAAGTAGCCGCTACAGAGATGAAGATTTTCTTTTAGCCAAAAATCAAGCTTTTTAATTCCCATTGGTCTGTTTTTTTCAACCAGACAAAACTATTTTTTTTCCTAAGTGAAAAGAACAGGGGAAGGACGAAAAGAAATCAGAAACAGAAAAGATTTTGGGTCCCCAAAACCAAACTGAACCGAAATTTTTAAATCAGAAACAAAGCAAAAGCTTTTAATCTGAGACTAGATGAAAAGTTTGGATTCTTATTACAAACAAATGAAAAAGTCCCGGAAAATTTCAAAGTGAAAGGAAACTCTTTGCTTTCTTTCCTAGTGCTCATGGAAATCAGTTGCCATTTCTCAGCTGTCATTGTAAGCACGTTATGGGCATGAACACACGAGAGATGTGCGCTACATTAGATATTTGCATCGGGAAAGCACTAACATCCTAGTCATTGATCAGGACTCTTTGGACTGGCCCCTGCAAAAATACAGCACGACAAGAACACTCCTTCCCCAACCAGCTCAAATCTGAATACATCGACAGAAGGTGCTAGAGGTGCTGAAAAGTCATGGTTATAAACAACCTACTGAGCTACTAGATAATCCATAACAGTTGATTAACCATTTATTAAAATCCCCACTCACTATTTATATAAGAGAATGATTATTTTCCATGGAAAATAATCACTTTTCAACCACAAAGTGAACAGCTTCTGCAGACACTTTCCCCCATGTTTGTAGTTGAAAACCTCATTTGCTTGTTGAAAAGTGTCAGTGGAGAAACTTTAACTAACCTAATTTTCTAATGCTTTATAACTGATTTATTAAAGGAACCCTTGTATATAGTGTGTAACAAATCATGCATGAAAAACACGTCTCTGTTTTTACCAGTTTTACTCCCTGGCTCTCATGGCCTGACTCATATGGGTGAAGTTTTGCCAACTCCCTTTCCCAAAAGTCTCTCAGTTTGAGAAACATTACTCATTCTAGTTCCAGAGTCATAACACTTCACATAAATTTGCAATCACTTCATTTTTATTGTTGAAAATTATTTCCAGCAGACCTATAAAAAAAAAATCATTTGACTGAAACTATAGAAACAGCTGGTTGTGCTTGCAGAATGAATCCTGACATTGCCTGTCTTCTGGTTAAGTAATTGTTGTCCTTCATTTTGGGTTGTCGGCACTGTAATTTAATCACGAGCCTTGTGTAACCTGTTGTTTTCCTTTCCGTCCTGGCTGCCCAAGTTGGGTGCTTTTGACAGGGTTGGAGAATCTCAGCCTTTATTTGAAAATAAATACATCTGTACGTTTCTACCCTTTCTGGTTGAAACGGGAATCAAAGGGCTCGAAAACCAGAAGGCAAACAAGCAAAGGGAACCCCAAATATATGGCTTTTTTAACTACTCTCTTGACATGGGGAGAGATATGCTGAGCTGCTCATGAGGCCTTGACAGTGCCTTGAGTTGTTGCTTTATGCTCTTTAGCTATCTGCCCACTCTCCCTCTCTGTAGTAACCGAGGATAATCCCTCACTTTCTGGCCACTCTTGCCATGATGATCATCACTACGAAGCCTGTCAATGCCGATCCATTACGGTCAGAAAAAAACTCTCCAAAACCTGCAATACAAGGTGTTGGCGCGTAGCAAGGAGACAGAGTGCAGTGAAACCCAAAGACAAGCTCCTTTACTCCCAGATCCAGGGACCCACCTGCTTTCCTGAGACAACTTCTCTCCACCAGCCCCTGGTCCCAAAGGGCAAGAGAGAACGAGTGCAACCAGCTGAAAATCTATATGGGGAATCTCTACCCTGCGAGGGATGACCCTCACCCGGGAGATATCCTCAAGACCCCTCAATGAAGGGAGGATCAACCTCTTCTCATGGGCCTCAACTCTCTCTCTCCTTAATCTGGGGAGAGGAAACTCAGAGGAAACAGAAAGAGGGAAAGCCATCAAGTTCCTCTGCAAAACCAGAGACGGGATCTCATATGAACACTACACCCAAGGCTTGGTCTTGCCCCCCTTGGGCAACCATGGACTTCATTGAACTGAGCCCAGGGAGCAGAAGTAGCTCTTAAGGTCATGAGTTAACATGGGCCTGTTGGCAAAAATAGCCACCCGTTGAAGGATCCTCCATTGTTTCATAGATGTTAGGGGCTGGAAGGGACCTTACAGACTATCAGGCCCAGCCCCCAAGTCCATCTGAGGATGCCCAGTTCCAGGACTCCCGGTGCTTCGAGACGTTGCCACCTGGCATAAGGCATCGGGGGTGTCAAACATGGCAGCTCCCAGAACGCATGGCCCCTCTTGAAGGTTGGCAGCCAATTGCACAGCTCTCTAATAACCCCCCTCAAGTGTTTCCTACCTCGAATGAACACACAGTAGACATCTTCCTAATGCACGATGCTTCAGTATTGGTATATATGCACCTCTTCCTTTCCAGCTTATTTCACATGACAAAGAGTCATTGGGTCAGAGCTATGCACTATGCAGTGGAGTTGTGCCAGGGAAGGATTTGGTGTATTGTGTATTAAATAAATACCAAGTGATTACAACACCATATTGGCTGCGAATGAAGCCGCCTGCAGTGGGGTATGTAGCTGTCACATCGTTTCTCCTTCCCAGCAAATAAGTTTGAATGCACAATTGGTATTTATTAGGTGACATACAATAACTGTCTCATTAAATCAGGACCTGAGTGCAGGCCGGAAGTCTTAATTTAAAGTGTCACCAGCTACTAGTTATTGAAATTAGGCGGGGCTGGGCTGGGCTGAGGCTGGAAAGCGAGCTACAAGTTACAGCTCACACCTCCAAGTGGCTGGCTACTTCCATGGTGCTATGAACCCTGGTGAAAAATATTCATCCTCCAAATGCAATCGCTCTGTTTCTGTCCCTCTCTCGCTCTCACTCCTTTCCACGCACACTTTAAATCTCTACCTAATAAACGGTTGGGCACCTTTCTCTGTGTTTTAAATGCAGCGTCGAAAGCAAAGGTTAATGCCTGAGATTGCCTTCCAATTGAAAACGCGGCAACCGGCAAATTTGGTTTGTTTATAGTGGAAATGCTTGAACTACTGTGGATGGGTGGCGGGGTGTGGGAGCGCACGGGAAAGGGAGGGGGACCCTGGTCCCTGAGCCCTGGTGTCTCTCCCGGACAAAATTAAATTTCAAAGTTTAATGAGTTGCGAAGGGCACTGGATTAGAAAGGCCGGCCTGTGCGGTGCCAAAGCCGAGGCGTGGTGTTAGCGGCTGCTGCAGCGAATAAAAGGGGAGAGGGAGAGGGAGAGAGAGAGAGAAAACCTCCCAGAAAACGTCAGGGAACAGAGCAAGTGAAAAATGTCAGGGCAAATTGCTCTTGACAGTGTTAATATCTGCACCTCATAGCAATAATTACATGTAAATAAATAGTGAAATAGCTCTCAGCTGGAGTCTGCACTCCGAGTGCAGATGCCGCTAACAGCCAGCTGGGGACCTTTCGCATTTCGGCGGCTTTTCCGCCCCCCCCCTCCTATCTCATCTATGCTGGAGCAGGGAGAGCGACAGCCGTCATGCAAAGGATGCTGTTTGCAGCACCTCTTCCTCCCCTGCGCTGAATTTGCTCCGTCTCTACACTGTTTTCCACCGGTCGCGAGACTCTCACTGGCCATGAGGAGCAACTGCACCACCTGAGTGCAAGTACGGGGGAGGCTTGATGGCTCACCACCTGGGCATCCTGTACACGGCATTAAATGCAGGTCTAGATATGCTCTTGATCTCTCTTAGCTGCTGGGTAGTGACAGGAGCCATCTGCCCAGGCGCTGGGTTTTTATGCATATGGAAGGGGTCCATTTTTTAAAGGGGCACAGGGAAATGCCCATCTCTGAGCTGGCATCAGGATGCAGCAGGTGCTGAGTCAGCAGAAGATACCTGGTTTTGTGGTTTTGACCCCCTCCGTTGTTCTCAGAAACGTCCACAAGCAACTCAGAGACCATGTCCCCCACTTTTCTGGGTCCTAGAGAGTGGTACCCTTCTTCAACACGTGTGCAACACACCTCTGCTGTTCTGCGCATTTTGCCCTCGATCTGATGCCATGTCAAGAGGCAGCAGTGCCTCCAAGAGGGGAAAATCCCCCTCAGAGCATCAGCCTCTCATTGATTTGGGGAAAAACAGCTCTTGCTTTCACACCCAGGCATTAGAGTCCCCATTCAACCTCTCAGTTGCAGCTTGGCATGGTGCGTGATGCACAGCATCCTTCCAGCCCCAAACACAGGCCAGGGGAATTTTACCACTACAGCACCAAATGCCTTCCATCTGCCTTGACAAGCTCCAGCATTTAGATGGGGGACTCTACCAATGAAACACGAGGCATTTTCTCTTTCCTGTGCAGAGGCAGTGTAAATAGTGCAGTAGGAACCGCATCTCCGAGCCTTGAGCACAGTCTTGGACTCCCTGACATTGCTTACATTTCACGTCTGAGATGACAGCGAGGTGGGGAGGCAGGCTAGCCCAGTGGTTGCGGCGCTCCCCTGAGACCTGAAAGACTTGGGTTTGAGTTTGTATTCTGCCACAGATTTCCCACATGACCTTGGGCACATCATTTAGCCTTTATGGGCCGTAGCTCTTGTTTTGTAAACTAGGGGGGACAGTGCTTCACTCCTCAAGGAGGTGTTGCAAGGAGAAATGCTCCGATGCTCTGGTAAAGGGGCCAGACATGCAGCTCAGATGCAGGGTGTGGACACGTGGTGTGATCTAGTCCATAGCAAATGTATTGCGTGGGAAGGAGGGCACATGCAATCAAGTTCTCCCAAGCCTCCTGCGGTGGGTGCCGGCACAGCACCTAGTTAGCAGCTGGAGGGGAGCTGCTCTGCACTGAGCGAAGGGTTGCCCCAGGGTGGGCCGGATGGCGGGGAAGCAGACAGATGAATACCCACTGGTGTAACATACCCCTGGCGTGTAGCTGCGGCTCATGCTGCATAGGCTTATGCCATCCTGGAGAGGAGCGGCTCACACTGGGGTGAGGCTTTGCACTGTGTCTACTCTGTTTGTACCACTGAGTAAATTAATCAACACGGTGTGCATCCACAACCCAAGGTACGCTTAGCCTCACTCTACTCCACCTTGGCTTGTTGAAAACTTACTCACTAGGTCCAGGAAGCCTGAAAGAAGCAGCCTTAAGGGCCCTTTTGGCAGCTCTCTAAGGGCTGCGCCTAACATGCTGCTCGGATAAATGTGAATGAACATACTGGCATTTGAACCATCATTGCATTGACTAGGAATCACCCGGGCATTCAGCCAGCCAGCCATCAGGCCTTCAGTTGGTATTCTTTAGCTGCAAGGGTCCCATCAGGGGTTGCCCTGCCTATGTCACACATTTGTTGTGACGATTAGTACATGAACCATTGTAAGTTGTAATGAGGGCCACATAAGTACCCCTGGCACTTAATGGCCTCTCATGAGGATGGCCATAGACGTACCCCTCCAGCCCCACTGCTCCAGCGGTTGTGATGCACCTCCTCATGGGACACAGTCGCATTTGCAGTACTGTACTTAGGCTCCTGGAGGCCCAGGGCAAACTTTTAGTATAGGGCTCCCCTTTGGCAGTGATAATGATAATAATAATAATTGTACAATGGAAAACAAATTACCATTTTGGGGCTGTCCGGGCCCCGGGAAGCCGACTGGCTCGCCCATGCCCGTGTCCAGTTCTGCACATTTGGGTATCCAAGTGGAGTGGATAAAGAGGATCTTTCCAAGCTGTGTCACCTCCCTGCAACCCAGGACATGACCCCGTGCAGCAAAGCCTGGCTCCAAACACAGAGACCTCTCGGGTCCATCGGCACTGGCAGCGGAAACCCGTAGGCCATCAGCTGGGGGAGTCGCTCCTGTCATCCGTGGAGCGAAGCTCTTATATTTGCTGGCCCAGGCTGCAGAAGAGACAGGATCTCACCCACCAGACCAGGGTATTACACCGACACAGCTCATTAGCCACTCCCAAATCTCCACTGCCCCAGGCTTAAACCACTCGACCAAGGCAAATAAAAAAAAAAAAGCCCTGCTACAGATAGATGTTCCTACTGAACCACTGCCTTGTGTAAGGGAAAAAGCTGCAAGGCCTTTCCTTTTGGCTAATGCAATTCACTACAACATCCCACACTGCACTGAGCAACAGACACAGCTCCATTATTTGGAAAACAAATATGTTCTTTAGAGCTTCCTGGTTGTCAAACACCTTTTTGTTTAGCTCAACAACTAATCCACTTATCGGAGGATAAAGCTGCCAGTGAATCACCAGTATGATAAAAGCAAGCACAAAATTAGCAAAAATTTGCCTATGGCTCTTGCACATTTAACAAACACCAGCTAAGAGAAAAATGATTCCTATTTTTTTTTATAACTGAGATCCCCAGGAGAGATTCTGTTAGATAGCGGCTTTTATTTAGCTTGCAGTCCCCCCACCTCCCCTTGTATAAACCAAACACTGAAGCTGGAAGATGATGGGAGATGATATCAGATCCACGGTAAAATTGACAGCATTTGAATAAGCAAGAGATGCAACCGGGGCAGAATTTTAATAGCATTTTTTAGAAACATATTCTGATGCAAACCAGAAACAACTGAATGCACTGACTGCTTCCATAGGCGCGCAGCACTGCTGGATGTGCTCCCAGTTCGGAGGGCATGGCACCTGCAGGCTCAGGATTTGTCCTCCTTGACTACCTTGCATCCCAGGTCTCTGCATTCATTCAGGATTGCCCCCTCACAGCTCTCCTCTGAAATGGGGCCGTGCTATTATCTCCAGGGTACAGGCAGGGAAACTGAGGCACAGAAAGATTAAGAGGCTACCCCAAGGTCATGTGGTCAAGCCGGTTGCAGAAGAGACTGATCTCATGGCTTCTGGTCCTATGCTACAATCACTACGCTGAAGTTCCCCTCTAACTTCTTGTGAGACCGTCTCTTTCTCTCCAGCTGGCACCTTGCTTTCTCCAAGAGGATGAAATCGGGGTGTGTTGGGTTTACATGCTGTAGCTTAAAAAGCCTTGGGAGTCTCTCCAGCTTGGCTGGAAGCCCTCTGAGCAAAGACTTTCTCGTGAGATGTGCAGTGGGGGTCTCTGCTAGAAATCTGCCAGGCGGTTGGAGAGGGAAGTAGAGACTCCTTAGAGGTGGGGCCCAAGCCATGAAGGATTCACAACCAGATTTGGGATGCCCCAAACTCTAGGAGCATCCCCACTTCTGCTTCTAGTTCAGGTGTATTTGCAAGAGATAGCTCCTGCTCCCATTACTGGATGGGTGTGCGTGGAAACCTGGGTCTCTAGGCAGGTCCAGTGGAAATCAGTGGTGATGCATACTGGGATTGAGGTCTGCCTGCAGCAAGGATACATTTACCGAGATGCAGGCCGTCATCCTGAACTAAAGCACTGAGACCTGGTTTTCTAGTCCATGTTGACAGGGGCTCAGGGGTGGATATGCCCCTCTCAAGAAACAAAAAAACACAGAACTTTTCAGGACTGGAAAAAAGCAGAACTCCAGCTTGATGGTGGACAAAAGTTTGAGTGGGGAGTATGATGTAGCCTGCTTGGGTCAGGACTTTGGTCAGGACATTTGGATGCGCAGACTATCCTAATGCATCTGGGAACAAAAGAGAAGCACAGTCTGTGTCCATGTCCCCAGCAACCCCAACTGAGAAATCCCTTCCTGACATGCACCTTCAGTCTCTTCTTGACCAGCAGCCATCGCATGAAGACTTATTCTTCGCAGCCTGGTTCTCAACCGTTGCAAAAGTGAAAGCAAAAGAGCTAATCTTCAAGCTCAAGGGCCAGAGACCGGGCGAAAAAGCTCACCAGATAAGGACAATTCTGTCTTGCAGATCACTGAATTTATCAAAGAATTCAGCCGCATGCTTTCTCATGATCACAAAGAGACGGTGACTTCCAATGGCTATTTACTGAGTGCCAGCGGAGAACCATACCCGCTTAGCAGAAGGCCAGGGCCCTGCTCTGGAGAGCTCACAAGCCACTGCAGATCTGGAAAGGCTTGATACAGGCTCCTTGCAGCTCGAGGTGGGAGGATACTCTAATAGGGCCACTGCCCACAGACAAGCCAGGACCTTGGTTCATGCCTCAATAAGATGCTCAAAGGGCCATTGGATGGGAGACTAGACAGAGCTGCTGCAGCGTCTGCCTCCCTTGGTGGCTGGGCAGGAGCTAATGGGTAGAAAGGATCTAATGAAGCGGTTCAACATCCCAAATGATGCCCATCTCTGCGTGAATGAGGTGCTCATCTGGTGGGAGGGATGACTGTTGTAGTCTCTTGTGCTAAGTAGGTGCCATTGCAAGAGATAGGACAGATGCAGCCCAATGCATTTGAACACCATTTCTTTTCTTTCTTTGCCTGGGTTTGCAAGGGCAGGGCCAGAGCACAGGACGATGGGAACACATAGGGGAGCTGGGAATTAATCAAGAGGCGCACACCTGTCAGGCTGGTATCTGGAACTAAACAGAAACACTTGCTAGCGGGTGACCTCTCGCCCTCTAGACAAGCCTGTGGCTCTTGGGCTGCTTGAGAAGCCATCTCACCGTGCCTCGGCTCCGAGATCCCAGGTGAAATACAGCAAGAGGGGAAAGCAAGAAAACAGCAGGGAAAGAGACTGAAGCCCTGTTTGAAGCAGTGGGGCAAAGAGAAAGAGGCCGGGGTTGGGGCAGGGGGGGCGGCCAGGGCAATCCCGTGTGCAGGCTGGGGGGGCTTTGTCGGGCAGCTGCTCGAATGACACGGAGATGTTGGGAAGAAAACACAGCACGCCACTAATCAGCCCTGAGCAGGTAAAGGCAAGATGCACATGAAGGCCGATGCCGTGGGTATCAAAGGTGGGCTTTTCAAAAGCACCAAAGGGATTTAGGATCACAAGCCTCGTAGCTCTCCAGAATCACTTAGGTCAGGACCTTGCTATGACTGACGGCTCAACGGTGGCTACAAAAGCAATGTTATTACTAAGCATGGCCAGGCAGCAGGCTGAACTGCAGGTGTCTGTCGGGCTGTGTGATAGTGTAGATTTAAAGCCTGAGATGAGATGGGAGAGACTGGGTCTTGAAAGAGCGCGGTGTTGACTCTCAGCCACACTGGGGGCGCTGACCTCCGTTCTAGGCAGCTTGGGGCCCAGGATGTCAGAATAATACCCTCGATACCCAGGTTTTCCACCTGAGACCACTTCTAGGGTCTGTCGGAGAAACTTGGAAGTGGAGACAGGTAAGCGTATCAGGAGAAAACAGCCCTCGTCCCATTCCCCTCTGTGTACTGTAATACCAAGGTGCCGGCACTTGAAACAAAAACCCAGATAGGGGCTGTACCTTCAGCGCCATTGAATCAAGAACTTGTGGCTCATCTTGCCATTGGCTAGGGTCTAACGTGAAAAAGGGCCACGAAAGTCAGCAGCCTACTTCGGACTGGTTAAGTATTGCTTATCATTATTTTCAAGGGTCCATCGTCACAGCCCTGCCTGCCTTGCGCACAGAGACACAATGGGCCTCCCTTCCTCAAGCATTAAGCACGTGTGTATCGTAACCCCCAGGGAGTGTATGTCGTCATTTGTGGAGATCCTAGTCAAGAGAAGAATATAAGAAACCCAAAAAAACCAACACATATAAGAAACCCAAGAGCCAAATTTTCATAAATGCCTAAGTGACTTAGAAGCTTGCATCCTGTTGATTTTCAGTGGGACTTTGGCTCTTTGGAAAAGTTTCCCCTAAGTCTTCAAACCAGGTCTCCTACAATGAGGCACTTAACAGACAAAGCTTCATCTTTAAGCAATGGACCTGATTTTCAAAGGTGCTTGGCAGTCAGCTCTGCCACAGACATTAGCAGGTGATTAAGTGATTTGCTGAAAGTCACAAAGTGAATTTGGGCAAAGACCAGAGCCCAGACCACAGGACTTCCAAGGCCAGGTCCTGGATGGATGCAGCTCCACCAACTTCAGGGGAGCAATGTTGAGCTCCAACAGCAAAGAGCCTGGCCCTGCGGCACATGGTGCCTCCTTGGTCACAGACCCGTTCTCCAACCTTTAATAAAGACTGGAGCCAAATATTGTTTTGGAGCTTGAATGGATGCTTTTTCCCATTGTGCTTTTGGATCTCACCCATTGCAGATGCTGAGATATTTAGGGTTACCTAGAGAGGTGGTGGCATCTCCATCCTTGGAGGTTTTTAAGACCCAGGTAGACAAAGCCTTGGCTGGGAGGGACGATGTAGTTGGGGGTGGTCCTGCTTTGAGCAGGGGGTTGGATGAGATGTGACCTCCTGAGGTCCCTCCCAGCCCTCATTTTCTATGATGCTATGATTCTATATTCAGCCCAGTGCTGCCAATTCAAGAGATTTAAGCGTTTCTGATGCAAATGCACTTCCTGCTGCCCACCAAAATGTTTTTAAAAGTTCTCTCTCAATTCAAAGGCAGTTGGTGGCATTCAAGCATATATGTTACTTCGTGGTGGCATTGCAATGGAGGCACCAGCCGCATTGCAATGGAGGGCTATGGGACTTGGGAAGCCATTTTTGGAAAGGAGATTTAAGGCGCTAGATCGTGTAGGCTTAGCCAAAGTGAGTTAGGCACCTAAAATACCTCTGAAGACCTGGAGAGATTTTTAAAAGATATTTAAGATGCAGATGAATGTCAGATATTTAAACCTAGGTTTACACTGTGTGCCCATGGCAGACAGACATGGGAATTTAGTGTAGGTCATGGTAACTAATAGTTAACTGCAGTTTGGTTGCACTTTCCATCCACAGCACTCAGAATGCTTCATGGGAGAGCAGTATCATTATACCCATTTCAAAGGTGGGTAACTGAGGCACAGAGAAGGGAAGAAACTTTTCTGAAGTCACACAGAAAATCAGAGTAACCCAGAACAGAGAGGCAGGTTCAAAGGGGATGATTTAGCGGCATTAGCTCCTTGTTCTGCCCGTGCCTCCTTCAAGTCTACTTCACTCCAGTATGTGTCTAGGGCACAGAGCACCGCGTGGAGACTCAGGAAAGGGGCCTCTATTCCTGGCTCTGTCTCAGCTTCTCTGTCTGTAAAACGGAGTGATTTCCACAGTAAAGCACCTTTGATTTCTGCTGATGGAAAGAGCAAGGCAGTTGTGACGTCGCCTTGGAAATTCTGGCAACAGCCGAGTCTAAATTTAACCCTCTTTTTCACCCCCACCCCCGTCGGCCCAAACTGTCAAATGATATTGTCTTTGGTACCAAGGTGCCCAGAGGCTCCAAAGGGGGACGGGCCCCCTACAAACACCAGCGAACACAGACCCTTGGCTCCAAGAGCTAACGAGCGGCGGTGCTGGATGCAGCTCTGCGCAGCGCAGCAGCTAGCCGACACGCTACACGAGACCAGGAGCGGGGCCTAAGCGAGCTCCCAGCTGGGGAAGAGACGCGATACTTGGCTGATGGGGACGCGATTGCGAAGAGTGCAGGAGTGCTGCCAGCGCCACAGCTGAGCCGGGCTCCTAGAGGCCGTCCGTGGCGGAAAGCAAAGGCAGAAGATGTTGGCCGAGGCTTTTGCAACTGGGGATACTGGGAATTGCTGCTACCTTCTCCTCCTTCCTATTTCCCCCTTCAGAAACCCCAACCCCATTGGTGGCAGGAGCTGGGGAGCCTCGTCTTTGCAGGCTCAGCTCCAGCCCAGCAGCAGCTCTCATTACAGGGCAGGGAAACACCCTGAGCCACCCTCCCTGGGCTCTGTTTTGCCCTGCCCAGCTCCAGCCCCTTCCCGCTGGGCACAGCACAGTAGCTGCATGCACGCTTTTCCCAGCGTGGGGCAATTGCAGGTGGGTTTCCAGCCCTGGGCTGATCCTGGGACAGCCCTGCCAGGCACGGGGCTGCCTTTGCAGCCGGATCTGGCTTGGGCCCTGCTGTCTGCTGCTCCTTGGTGTGGACCAGTGCTGGCTGAGCCCTGGCAAACTCATCCCACTCAGCAGCATGGAAAGTGTGTGTGTGGGGGGGGGGATCTGCACCTTGGAGGGGCTTTTCTCTGTCTGGTAGTGAAAGGTGTTTCAGGGGGAGAGGAGATGAAGCCCCATCCAGGCCTCGTGCAGCCGGCTGCTGCTGCCTCCGCTGCTTGAAAGCAACTCGGCTTCTTACGGGAACGGAGAGCGGAGGTATTAAATAAAAAAAAAAAAAAAAACACCCAAGACACAGAGCGCGTCCTTATCGCAAGGAGACAGTTGTCGGGAATCGCTTTGACTGCCTCGTCGTGTCTCCGCGCTCTCCCCGCTGTCAAGCCGGCCTCGGGACATGGATCAAAGCCGCGGCGCCCAGCGCGCTCTGCAACTTCTGATCCCTTCTCCGAGCCGGAGCCGGAGCCGGAGCCAGAGCTGGCGCAGCACACAGCCCCACACCGCAGCCCATGTTGGAGGGGGGGCATCGCCCTTGCGGTGGTGCCTCCCTGAGCAAGCCTAGCAGGCGAAGGGGCTCCCTTCCCTGCAGGCACTGGTTTCCAGGCGGAGATCGGAGCCACGCTCGGGCTCTCAAGCCCTTCGTCCAGTGCCCCGTGAAGCTGGGTGAGCTCCAAGGAGCTGCTGCATCCTCCTACCCTTTTTCATTGCCCTGCAGGAGCGCCCCCCCGGATCTGCCTCTCGCTGCTTAGCCAGATGCGATCCCCCCCTCCGCTGCCCTTTCCCTGTGTGGTTTGTGATTCCTTAGTCTCTGCGGCTAAGTTTCCCCTTCTCCTCCGTGCCGGATAGGCTTACGGCCTGACTGGGGCTTATCAAGGCAGCTAAGAGCTTCCACACGTTTTGATCCATTTCCTTGTCGCCCACCCCAGCTCCTGCTAGGGTTTTTGATCCATTGATCTCTGGCATGCCTGTGTGGAGGAAGAGCAGGGATGGGGCCCTGTTGCACGCGCACTGCTTGCTGCAGGGCTTTCTGCTACCTAGAAGGATACCACCCGGCCCTCTGCCTGCCCTCCTCTGGGCAAAGCTGCCCAGGTTATGCTCAGGAAGCTGGACCACTCCTCCTCCCTGCCCTCTGTGCCCTACAGATGCCGGCACAGCCCCCTTTATAACATGGGAAGAGCTACACTGCATGTCCAGCCCTGCTGTAATGCTCAGATGGCTAACCCAGCCAGGCCCTCAAAACCACCCAAGGGAAGAGTGCCACATGCCAACCATTTCTAACTTTCAAAAGCCTGATGCCACACACATCCACCCCTGCCCAGCTTGTGCAGCTCTGTGCCACCCAGGATACCCAAATGTGGCTGTGTCCCATGAGGAGGAGCATCACAAGTGCAGGAGTAGCGGGGCCGGAGGGGTATGTCTATGGTCATCACCACGAGAGGCCACCAAGTGCCAGGGGTACTTACGTGGCCCTCATTACAACTCGCAATCGTCAACATACTAATCGTCGCAACAAATCCACGACACACGGCAGGGCAACCCCTGCCTGCAAGCAGGGAGAGTGGGGCGCAGAGTCGAGCAGACCCGTGTCCTATATCGGGGTCTCAGTGCCCTGCTGTCACTGACCTGTTCTTCCTCCCCTTATCCGTACCTTGAGGCTCTGTGGAAAGGGCTCAGGTCATCCACTGTTAAATACACTTGATAAGGCATAGGAGGTTTGGGGTTCGGAGGGGAAAATGACTCACCGCCCTCGCCTACTGCCTACCGCCCTCACCCCGGGGCTCAACCCTGCTGCTCTCCCCCTCCTAAGGCACGCACACCTGTTTGTAAGCACTTGGCATCAGGGCCTCTTTGTACACGGGGAGGTGTGACGGGATATGACTGGGTCCCCTGGGAAGGGCACCACCAGTGGGGCTCCTTTCACAGCCTGAACACGCACAAGGGAATAGATATAGTCTATTTATCTTATTGCTCCTTCCCTTTTAGCTTCCCTGCATCTTGGATGTCTCATCCCAGGGCTGCCTTTCTCTGTTGTGGTCTCTTTGATTCGTTTCCCATCTCAGCACCAGCTCCCAAGTCCCTGGGTTATTGCAGCTCTCCAAAGCACGCTGCAAAACGCTCGCCTCTGAATTCCAAAGGTCGCTCAGAAAATGCCTGTCACCAGTCTGGCTTCTGTATTAATTGCTAATCTCTCATTTTCTCTTCCTCTATCTGCCCTGCCTGCCTTGTCTCGAGTTCCCTTATTAATCATTCTTTATGATTACATTTGAATTCTCCAAGTCCGTGTCTCCCAGCCAAGTCAGGGGCTCAATCATTCTTAACCACCCCAGTGCTGAGAAGAGACAAAACCCAGAGGAGACCGACTTTGAATAAGTCAGCTTACAAGGGGGAAAAGAAAAAAAAAAAACCACCACAGTTCTTGCCTAGATTTCAGCATGGATTATAGACCATACACATGCCATGCTAGCTGTAGTTGCAGGCTCATGCATCGCTTCCCTTGATTTCCTATCACAAATGGACATCTCCTAAAACACAAGTATATGGGGGATGATTTAAATGCATTAGGCCATTTATGAATATCTGTGTAAGCCAGAGCTCTGCATATTAAGCTACAGGCTCTCTATTTTTTGCTCAGTTAGGGGCACAGGAGGTGTGTGCCCGAGACCTGCTTCTTTTTCCCCCCTCTCTATTCCTGCTTTCTGTTTTTACCTCCTTCCTTCCTTCCCAGTCCTCATTTTTCTTTCTCTTGTTCCCTTTTTCCCTTGGTGTTTTTCATTTTGCATTCATTTGGTATATGGGCTTACATGTAACACTGGCATCCTGGGACCAATTCTGTGCCTATTCAAGTCAATGGAAAAGCTTCCACTGACTTCAGTGATTCAGACTCTGGCCCTCTTTTCTCTGAAACAGTGTCCCTAATACCCGTATATCTCAAGATCATCTTGACTAATGCACCCATGGCTGATTCTCATTTACCGTAAGGCATTCAGGTCTCTCTGTGCTTCCAGCACAGTAGAAATGGGACTTAGGACACATACATATGAATGTACATATGTGTTATCCAGATAATGTTTAAAGTATAGTCTGCATAATTTGGAATGTATTCCGGGATTCTCCAAACTGCCTATGGGATTTAGGCACCCGGTCTCATTGGTTTCTGATTCATTTCCAATCAGAATTGGGTAGCAAAGATAGCTATTGAAATCTCAACTGTACTTTCATACCTATATTTTCTTGCAATAGGAGGTACCGAGCCAGATCTTGCATATGCCGGTGCCTGCATTTGTTCGTGTGCTGTAACTTTACTTGTGTGTGCAAATTTTGGCAGGACTGGGGGACATCATTAGTGCAAGGCACATACGTTGTTTGGAAAGATGTAATAGCACCAAATGGACCTATGTATAAATAGGCATAGATATATGTATAAATAAATAGTATAAATGCTTTCACTGTATGGGAAAGATTGAAAGAAAACTAGCAGTGGGCTGTACCAGTGTCTCAGCCCCCCCACGTGTGAATTCCTTTCTCCCCCCTGCCACTTCTTTTGCCCCTAGAAACCAAGTCATTAGAAATCCGGCAAATAAATACATGTCTATTTTCACATGAGAAAAATGTTCCATTCTCCCCTTTTCCTGTTGCCTGTAGCCGAGGCGTCTAATTGACAAGAGCAGATGGCTTTGTTTGGTAAAAAACTTTAGTGGAAAAAAAAATACCAGCGTGCCAGGGCCATGTAGGTTAAAAGTTTACAGAGACAGAGCTGTATTTGATACCAAGCAAGGGCAAATGCCAACGGGATCTCAGTAAAGCCCGTCTCTCCGAGAAGGAAAATAGGAGCTTCCATTCCCCTCCCGCTGTCAAAAAAAAGGGAAAAAAAGGACGTTGATTTTATCACCCGTGCGCACTCCTGCTCCAAAAAGTGCAAGGTCTTGATGGGACTTGCACATGCTCCTGTTGCTGGGAAAATGCAGCTCGGCCTCCAAAACGAAATTAAAAAAAAAGAGGGGCTTTTCAAGGGTCTGGCGGACGGTGCCAGGTGTGTTATGACCAGTGCACGGTAGTAACCTTGGCTACTCCAGGAGAGAAATGATCCCCCAGAGATGCAGGAGATAAATGCCGGGCATAACAGCAGCGTAGGGGGTCTCCGGAGTGGATTCAAAGCTGGGTAATGGATTGGAGGGATGGAGGGGAGGGGGGCTGCAGGGGCAGTGCAGCTCCACGGGGGTAGAAAAGAGAGCTGAAGGGAAGGGTAGCACGGGAAAGGGTGAGATTAGCACGCAGCATGGAAGAACAGAACGGGAAAGACGGTGTGAAGAAAGGGGATGAGGCGAGAGAGGTGGAAAAGGGATCTCAAGGGAATCAGGAGAAAAACAGGGAAGAACAGGCGGCGTGGGATAGCACCGACGAGCATCAGAGGCGAAAGAATATTAAAAGAACATGTTTCTACACTAAGATAAGCCCGAGAAATGAATCCTTATCCGTCCAAAACCAACCCTTTAACATGCGAGCGGGAGAAGGGTCTCCTTTCAGGGAAACGGGAAATCCTTAATGCTTCCTCCCTCAGCAACTGTAATGCCAGGATGTTCCCAATCTGCTTTGAGGGATGGAAAGATTAAGAATAATAAAAAAATTGCAATAAAATATGTGTGAACGAGGGGGTAATTGTGGACAAATGCAGCATTCAAATTCATTTTTCAGCTCTTTTACACACCATTTCAATCTTATTTTCTGCTTGTTAATGAGATCTTGTTGGTTGGGGTGGGCAAGGCTGCCCAGTATCGCTTGGGTAATTGCACATAATTTTCTCTCTACTAGTGATTTGCATCAGATTTTTTTTTTCCTCTTCACATTAGACTCTGTCCCCAAAAGTCTTCATTCCATGT
>NW_017729014.1:19943540-19947810 GCF_001723915.1 Gavialis gangeticus
CATTTTAAATGCTTATTATAGGCACAGTGTCTCCGACAAAAAGAGAAAAGGAACCAGACGGAAAGGATCTGTGTCAGTGAACGAGCGAGCGAGCGCGGTCTCTGGCGCTAGACCCGGCGTGGCCCCCCCGCCTTGCCAGCCAGTGCCTCACCTCTCCCGAATGCCAGGCTTCCCGGGAGGGGGCTCGGCCAGCTACACCCATCCTTTGGCTGCATCGGCATGGGTCCAACCGGGATACAGGTGGGCAAAGATCGGGCCTGATCCTGTGCCATTGAAGTCAAAAGAAGTTTTTGCTGAGGGCTGAAGTGGGAGGGGACACAGGCAGCAATGGGCAAGGGGCAATAGGGCAGAAACATCAGGCGAGTGGGATGAAGCATCAAGCAGAACAATTCTGGAAGAGCTCCAAGGAGAGGTGTGTATTTGGGCCGAGGAAAGCACCATTTGCCCAACCAAGTGGGCGTCCGTGCCGCTGACAAATGATGCCCAAGGAAAGCTGCCAGCTTGCCTGAGGTTCCCTTTCACTCTGCATCCGTTGCCCCATGTTCCTTTGCCTCTTCAGCCTGCTATGAGAGAGAGGACCTTAGCACGAGGCGGCTTGCAGGAGGCCCCTTTACAAGATGAAAAGCAACACAAAAGGAAATTCAAGTGGCCGCGCTGCCTGGCATGATCTGCAAGGGTCACCTTGAGGCACTGACTTATTCAAAATAAGTCGGATGCTCGAAAGGAAGGAGCAGAAGAAATCTGGATGAGGGCAGGCATGACCGGACTGCTTGCTTTTTGGAAGGGCGAGAGACAGTGGGTGGGCTCCCACGTAACACCGTAAGGAAAAGGTGGCAAGCACACAAATAATGGAACCGGATTCCCCGACCTTGGGTCTCTAGCCACCTTGCGCTGATGTTATAGGGGTGAATCTGGCTCATGGAGCAAAAGCTAGCCTAAATCTGGAGAGAATAAAAGCAACACATGGAGGGGGGGTGTCCTGATGCTCCTGATATTTCTTGGGCTTGACTTGGTCATGGGGTGACACTGTGGGCTTGCAGGATGTTTTAATGGGCTCAGAAATAGCAGGTAGGGCAGGCATCATTTCATGAGAGCACAGTGTGCGAGTGGGTCCAAATAAATGCTGCAACTATAAAGCATCAAATGCCTTATATTCCTCACCTTAGCTATTCAGATGCTATGGGGATGTTTATATAGCATCAAAGGCAGCTGGATGAGGACAGCAAATGCTCCCCTACCTTGCAGACTCAACAGCCTACAAGCTAGCAAACCATCCCGGTTAGCGTTCATAGCGTGCGCTCAGTGGAGCTGTAACGAAGGCATTTGCATTTGCAATAAGTGAAGAATCCCTTACATTGTAATTGCTGCTTCTGCCACAAAAGAGCCCAAAGTGCTACACTACAAGGACTTCAACCATCACTGAATGGCAGCGACATGTTGTGTAGGGGCCCAGTGTTGACAACGCGGTGGGGATTTTACTACAATATCCAACTGAAGCTACTAAGGCACTTAAACAGATGGACACTAATTACCTGAGCTGAAGTTCAGGCAGAGCACAAGGTCAAAGCCCTTTGAAAAGCACCATGGAAATCTTCCGTGATCACAATGGGTTGGAGACTCAGATTTATGTCTTGCCTGGAAGGCAGCAGCCCGGCGATCCCTTCCTCTGCTTTGGCTACAAGGAAAAGGGAACCTGCTTCCCTACTTACTTGGAGCTGTGTCAGCCAGGCACAGATCGGTGGTAATTGTAATGAACTTTCTCCTTTCATAGGTAGATTCAACACTGTCCATCTTTGTGCTCTAAAAGTAGTATTGATAACAGCTAAGGGTATGTGTTCTTGTTTAACTGGACTTTGAATTTAGGAACAGAAGATCTTGAATTTGATCTTCTAACTTTGCTCACAGCATAAAGTTTGGTGGGGCTAAAATGTGCACAATAGAGGACCTAGTTCCTTGATTTGTTATAAATAGACACGGTCAACATGCCAGAATTTTACTGCATTGAAAGAATGGCCTTTTCAAAAGAAAAAAATAAAATATAGAGGTAGGGAAAATTTGGGGGAGTTTCCCCCAATGGTTCTTTTTCTTTTAAGAAATCAAAAGCAAAAAAAAAGTGGCCTTATCTTGGGTTTTGGTTGGTTTGGGTCTGTTGCTGAGGTTTCTGGGTTTTAATTTTTTTCTCCCACTGTCTCATTTTTTCAGCAAGTCAGAAAAAAGAAAGGACACATTTAAAAGGAGGGGGAAAGGAGGTGATGAAGGAGAAAGGGAAATTCACAAAAACAGGTTTCCATGAAAGTTTTCAACCAAATGGGGAATCATTTCTTTTAAAAGACAGAAGTTGATCTGAAAATGTTGGAAGTTGATACAGGAAACCTTTCCCACCTCTTTTTCAGCCAGCGCCTGCTCCGGTGTTTGAGAACTGGCAAGGCGGTGAGCCCGGCTGTTGGGGTCTGAAGCCCGATTTCTCCAGGATTGTTTTTTTTCACTTGATCTTAATCTCTCTCTAGATCTGACTCTCCTCCTCTTCTCCACCTTGCTGGGTTTTGATCAGGCATTTGATTAACATTTCAATCTGCCCAGCAAAAGAAGCCAAAAATCACAGACCCAGCCCAACAGCATCACCGACAGCCGCAGTTAGAAGTGCAACTTCTGGAAATGGATGGGCACCTAATTTGTAAGTATTTAGATCTCCGGTCCTGAGTTTTTCCTAGCTGATGGAGGAGTGCGGTAGCCACTGAGCCTCCTTCGACAGATGTGCGATGGTGACCCATCTGTTTGCAGCTGGCTAGCTCAGGATGTTAAGTTTCTTGTCCAGACGGTCTTTAGAGCAAGACCATTAGCTGCCCCTCTCATGTAAAGGCTCTTGAGGCATGAAACCAGCACAAATAAGTTCTCCAGTTACCGTTAGCTCTGGCAAGGAGGGTCAGGATGGGGTATGGCTTAGGGCTTGGGTTATGATGCTCGGGAGTGCCCTATTTATTCAGGACAACTGAGATCCATGTTTGTAGGTGGACAGTCACACGCAAAACGAGGTCTGAGGTCTCAATCCAGTCTCCGTCTATGGGACAGGGAAAAAGGGGAGCCCCTAACAGGTCGAGGGTCTGCTTATGAGAAGTTCAGGATGGAAATAGCAGGAGACGCTCCAAGAGAAGACATTGAGAGAGCTGTGATTAGGAGCTTGCGGGGGCTGAATGCCAAGGTCAGGACAGCACAGAAGTCCCCCTCTGGATGGCCCAAAGTCGGCATTGCAGGGATGCTCTACTAGGAGCACCGAGGTGTGCTGGCAGTTGTGTAGGCCCCCAGGACTGGAATAGCAGGGACTCCCAAGACCAGAGCTGGACTGGCAAAAGGCCTTGCAATGCATCAGGACCATGAGAGGGCAGGATGGGAATAGCATGGGGTGCTATGATGGAGTATTAGGATATTTTAGAGAGAGTGCAGCCCTTCAGTAGTCGTGGTGTCGTTCCTGTGCTTCCAAAAGCATTGAAATGCAGCATGCAAAGAAAAAACAAACACAAAGAGCTCCCATTCCCCACGCAGGCCCAGGGCAAGACTCTCAGCAGAGACTGCTCCTGCTGTCTGAGGGGGATCAGGCCTGCAGAGGCCAAGCCTAATCCCCCTTCTCTTTTGTGAGAATGGAAATACCATGCTCCTCCTCTAGAATTTCAGCTGCCAGCACCAGCCCCGTCTGGTGGGCGCTGGCTGGGACACCCAATCCAGGGGTAACTGGATAGTGCACCACGTCGCACCAAACGCGGAGAGCTCTTGATGTACTTCAGGGTCCAGTCCCCCTCCCTAAACAGCCAAGAAATCTCCCTCCTGCTGCTGCCCAGGGATGAAACCAGATAAATCACCCTCACTTTTAACCTCTACTTTTTTTTTTTCAGTCTTCTAAGCACCTCTTTGAATTGGATATTTAGTCCCTCGGACAAGGGCCAGACAGCAAAGCTAGACAGACAGACGGATGAGATGGGATGGTTTTATCTGTAGAGGTGTACTTGCACGGCTATGTTACCTGTAAGTTATGCAGAGCATCCTCAGGCACCAACCCACAGCATCACCGGGCACCCAAAATAGGCACCAACCCAAGCTTCCTCCCACCCCCTCCCATGAAGTATGCTATTTGAAGAAAGCATCGAAGCAATTTTATTCATGTTACTGGGACTATTTCTTGTATTTCTCCTTCTGTGAAGCCAGAAGCCTTAGTTAAGTCTTGAATCTACCTGTCCAGGGCTCTGAAGAACAAGGAGAAGCAGAACCATGGAGGGCG
>NW_017729014.1:19952810-19964200 GCF_001723915.1 Gavialis gangeticus
CTATTTGAAGAAAGCATCGAAGCAATTTTATTCATGTTACTGGGACTATTTCTTGTATTTCTCCTTCTGTGAAGCCAGAAGCCTTAGTTAAGTCTTGAATCTACCTGTCCAGGGCTCTGAAGAACAAGGAGAAGCAGAACCATGGAGGGCGGGACCTGATGATCTGTAAGGTCCCTTCCAGCCCCTGACATCTATGAACCTAAAACAGCTCCGGCATTACAAAATAAGGATGAGTTTATGAGCGGATATCTTAAGAAGCAACTGCTGGGTCTCATTGGCAGGGTGGGAAATGGCAATCACCCTGGCAGCATCAGTGTGTGCCCTCCTGGTAGCATAAATGTCCCTTTATTCAGGTTTGCAAGATCTTGGACTCTACCCTCTTCTGTATATCAAAGCTTTTATCGTTTCAGGGCCCCTTTTTGGCCACCAGGCTTGGGGGTAGGGTCATTTGGGTGAACACTGGAAGAAATGATTCTTTGGTGGGTTACATCAATGCCTGAATCTACTGGAAGGGCTGGGATTCATTGGGGAGGTCTCGTCTAGTAGTGAGCACACACAGCCTTCACAGGCTCAACCCGAGCTGCATGGAAATCACACAGCAAACTTTTTTACCAAACGCTCGTGCAGCTTATATCACCACCACATATACCCCTGTGATGAATCAGAGAGGCACGCGCTCGACTGCATTCATTTACCATGTACCCTGCACCATCTAACCTGCCTTCTGCCTGCTGCTCTCAGGGGTCTGCTCACGCCTCGGTCCTGCGGACAAATACGGTCACTTGCTATTTTTTCTTTTTAATTCACGTTTCAGAGAAATGCTTCCTCATTCCCCTCACACAATTATAACGACAGAGGCAATATCCAGCCTGCACTGGTAAAAAGCAGCAAGCTAGAAATAGGAGATTTAGAAGAGCTGCCCCTTTCCACTGCGACTCGGACAGAGCATGAGCTCGCAGACCTTGTAATCATGGTGTTATTCTGACCAGGAAAACATATTTCAGGCATTTTAACAGATCTTTAGGAAATTTCTAAAATGAAAACTTTTTTGGTTAAAGAAAATGGTATGTTTTTGAAATGGGAAACTTTCCCTTTCCCCCTCTCTTTATTTCCCCCTGCCTGGAAAACTGGAAAAATTAAAAAAAAGGCTTTTTATTATATTGCTTTCTTTTCTCTAGTCTCCTCTGCCCTCTGCTGTTTTTATTTTTTCAGTAGCAAAGGGAGAAAACTAAAAATAAAAGCAGGGTCAGAAAACTGTAAAAAAGACATATTTTTCAACCTAATATTTTAAATGGAAGTTCAGATAAATGAAAAATATTCTGTTTTGGAACCCTGCAGCAGTCAAAACTACTTTGAAACATTTGAAAGTTTTTCATGCAAAAGTATTTATCATTTTTGATTAGCTCTAAATTGTAGGTCTTTCTAAAATACAGGAGTTAAGATACCTTTTGGGCCCAGCCAGTCAGCTCCATGATGCTAAAATGGTCTGGCTTTATAAAAGAAAGGCTATGAAGAGTGAGAGGGACATAGGGAGAGGTGTCCAAAGTACTCGGAGTATTGGGCACGTGTCATAATTGAGCCATTCCCAAATGTCACTGATGTTGAGGTGGGACTTCAACATGAAAAACACTAGGTAAGAGTTGGGTATTGATGTCGACGACTTTTTTAAAAAACTTTTGGAAAGTAGGTCTCCCCACCCCAGGCCCCAGAAGAAATCGAATGGAAACACAAGAAGTTACCGTGTGACGGGGAGTAAAAATTGTACTAGCATGTCTTTGGGATGGCCTGCTCTCAACTCGCACGGGACAGCTTCTTCATTTGTGAGTGATGCAGTGATTCTTAAATCAGGTTAATGAACTGATATGTGATACCTGACATCCTGCCATTATCCATCCTTTATATGCCGATGCACAGAGGGTCCACTATGCAGACTTTATGGATGCATCTCTTGAGCTACCCTCATCTGAGGTGTGTCTTCAGCTGGTGCAAATTGTCCCGCTTCATTGAAATCAGTGATAACTTGTGGCAGTGGGCGCCACAGGTTACTTAGAGCTGGGCCACATAGAGAAACTCAAGTGTGGGAAGGGACTCCTCTATAATCATAGAGGAGTGGGGCTGGAAGGGACCTTGGAAGTCATCTAGCCCAGCCCCTGCCTGGGCCTGATCATCCCAATCCAAACCATCCCATACAAATCCATTGTCTACCCTCTCAACAAAACCACTGTCAACCCAGGTGCAACACAAGACATAGCACCCTAACCTGACACAGGTAAAGCAGGGGGACCACAACAGCCAACATCCTCCCATTTTCAAATTAATCTATAATGGAAAATTCCAAAAAAAAATCATTTCAGGGTTGAAGGCAACATTTCCTTTGGATTTTGTTAAAATTCTCACAATGAGATACAACCTACAGGATAATGACCAATGGAAATGATCGGTCATTTCATGGCAAAAAAAATCAAAATGTCTTGTTCCCAAACCGTCAAAGCAGGATCTCTTTACACTGTCAGAACCATTTACACCATTTATAACCATTTTTTCTCAACGTGGAATTTTAGCAAAACCGGCGTGCTTTTGCAAAGCATTTTGTTTTCTCCCGAATCTGCATTTTCTCATGGCAAATGGCTTCCTTGACGGTTTTATGACTGGCTCTATTAATGATGTATTGCATACAAAGCATGGCCTTTTGAAGGCTTTCCCTCTCCGTTTCACTGACTATCCCCTTGTTTTTGCATACTTGCACATGGTTGCAATGTCCCTTCTTATTTCTCTCTCTCTAAACAATTCCAGCCTTTGCATTTCAAATGCCTACCTAAATTCTGCAAGCCGTTTCCCATGTTTCTGACCTTTGGTGCTTTTGAATGGTGCTGTTGAACACTCAACCTCATGCCCCATTTCACCACACATGTAATTGTATTTCACTGGTGGGTGGAAGCATGGTGGGTGTAAAGCACTTCGGGATCCTCCTTTTACATGAGTCATTGCCATAGCTATTAAACACATGGTAAATGTTGCATTGCATCTAAAAGTCAACCCAACTCTGTCCTCCAAGACAAGGAGAGAAGCAAATGGTCCAGCTGACGAGGATGAGGGGATGCTGGACTGACAGAAAATTAGAGCTGATATTGCAGATGTAGCAAGGGGAGACTGTGGGCCAAATTCCCAGCTGGTGTAAATCCTTATAACTCCATTGACATCAGTGGAGCTCACCAACTGAGGATCTAGCCCTATGAATCTTTGATCCAACCCCCATCATGACCACATGCTGCCTGGTTTCTGCAGAACGGACGGTGGTTCACCAGTGAGCGGTGACACGCTGTCCAGAGTCATTTCTCTGTTACCTGCAGCGCTTGGCAGCCTGTGCCTGCATGCACCTCTCCCGAAAGCATCCAGAAAAAGACCAGGACAGCTGCTTTTTTAGGGAGGCAGCTGAGTTGAATGGTTGGTGCAGGGGACTGGGCGCTAGAAGCCCTATGCTCTATTCTGAGCTCAGGGAGGGAGTTTGGAAGCAAGGCAAGGGGGGCTACATGTAAAATGTAAAACCCATGTGCTCTATTCTTTCCCTTGAATGTCTGGAACATATGTTTTCTCTTTCTCAGACCACCAGCTCTTCTTATTCTGTCCCAGGAGAGGGTTGCCAACAGACTCAACTGCATCAAGGTTACTTCCGTGCAGAAAACGATACAAAACCCCAGGCCCCACTATCTCTCAATTTGTACCCAGACCGGTATAGGGACTCCCCAGATGGGCCCTCCTCTAACAAGCAACCCCCTTTGGCTTCAGCCAGCCCTGAACTGGGAGGTTCAAGCCAGTCTCTAGCTATCTGGGAATCGACCGTGACATCTCCAGCAAGGATCTGGGCTTTGCTAAAGGGTGCAGAGACACAGATTGCTACGGTGATGATCTCAGGATAGGTAGATCATCGAGGGACAGATTGACCAGCTGATTGAGCCCTCTCAGAAAGGGTGTGATAATGACTCTGACACTGGATGGCAGGGGCATAAAGTGTGACCTCTCCAAGGGTGTGGGCTGAGCAAACGTTCCTGGCTTACAGACGAAGAACAGAAGAAGGTCACATACCTGTGGAGAGAGGCCGTTGCTGACAGGGTTCATGTGATTGGCAGGAGCCGCAGCATTCATGAAGCTGTCCGAGTAGCTGGAGAAGCTGTGTCGAGCCCCGTAGGCAGAACTGGTGTCAGCCGCAGCAGCAGCTGCAAGTCCTCCCTGGTGCATGGTGGACGGTGGCAGGGGCTGGGGTCTGTGCACGGTGCTGCCCCCATCTGCAAAGAAACCGCCCAGAGCTAAGTATTCCTGAGGTCCAGCATTTACATGACTGGTATCTTGTGGCTTCATCCAGACCATTCGGTTTGGATTCAACAGAATTTAAAACCAAGCAAAGAGGGGGTTTGTTCCTTCTGCTACCACCTCTAAGGCAGTGTCCTACCCACCAGACTAAATGGGACTGGATGCAGAGAAGACTCTTCAATCTGTGGGTCTGGACAGTCCCCTGGGAGGCAGCACCCCAGTGTCCACCCCAGCTCCAGTGAACTGTCGTTTCTGCATCGTTTTTTGTAAAGTGGACCAGCATCAACAGGAGAGGATGATAGCATCCTGTGCCATGGGTTTTGGGTGAGTGCTCTACCCCCATTGCTACAGGTTAAAAAGGGGCATCATCAATTGAGCCCATCACACTTTTTTTCCAACCAAAAAAGTTCCAACCAATTTTTTTTTCCAACCAAAAAGTATCCGGCAATTCCAGTTTGAATTTCCAAACAGTTTTGGGATGGCCATATCCACATTTTTCAGTGAACTGTTATTCTCTGAATGGTAGTGTTTGAGTGATGTGGTAACCATGATAGCCCAGTAATTATGCAAGAAGCAAGAGAAGGTGATATCTTTTATTGGACCGACTGCATATTTGGGTATAGCGTTACAAGGAACTTGATGAAGAATGCCTTGCATTCAAAAGCTTGTCTAACATTATCTCAGCTATGCCATTGGTCCAATAAAAGTTATCGGCCTAAGACATCCTTGCCTTGCAATATTCTCTGACTAAAATTCTCCCACCTCAAGAGACAATGCACCATCTTTGTCTCACCGGGCACTGCGGACCAGCCCAGGGGAGGCCACCCCATCAGCTGCAGAGAGGATGAGAGTGAGGAGAATCGGGAGATGGCACTGACCTGAAAGGCCTTTCTGTATAGTTTCCTCTGTTCCTTAGTCTTCCTTTGTTCCTCAGTTTTCCCCAAGTGATGAGGGAAAGCAATCAACATGGGACAGTGAGGAATGGGTAACCTGGCCAGGATCATGCATGCACCTCCCCTGGTGCATCTCAATCCTACCGCTCTGATCTTGGGACTGTCACAGCTCAACCAATATGCTGCAGCCCTGGCCGGTAGCACCTGCTGACATGCCAGCATTGCTCTCTGCTGTGTCCATGCATTTCAGCTGTGACCCGAAACCCCTGCACTCTTGTCCTTAGCTCCCCTCTGACCTCTATCAGTGAACCTCGTTCTTGACCTGAAGGGCCCGGGCATATTCAGGCCTGGATCTTGCATGAACACAGTCTGAAAACCTGTCTGTCAATGTTGCGGACAGTGCAAAGCACCATACCGGGGTCTGATGTGAAACCAGTAATTCGCTCCTGCCAGATATCAGGAGCTAGCATCTGTCTCCTGACTTCAGGAGCTGTCTCCCCCTCGCAATACCAGCCTCTTTTCTGCCAGCTGGGTTGCCATCAGTGGGCAAGGTTTTTTTTCCATTTGGACTCCTTTAGTCTCCCTGTTTCAGACATATTGTCACTTCAAATTGCACTGGCCCTCACATTCTTCTCCCTTCTAATTTTTCTCCAACAACACTGCTTCAGTACATGCAGCTTGATGGTGAAGGCAGAGGGAAAGCAGCCAGGTTTTCACATGTGAGGGCAGTTCAGTTTATACAGAGGTGCGTGGGGAATACAAAGCTGAGATAAGGCCAAATGACTCATTGACCTGAGGTCCCTACTGCATGTCTCTGCAGTTTCCCCCAGCAGAAGCTGTGGATGTCCTTGCCAGGGCCTGGTCCATCGGTGTCAACAAGAACCTTCCCATTGACTCCAATGGTTTTTGATTTAAGTCCTGTCCCTGAGGACATCCCCCAACGTGCCCTCTCTCAACAAATCCAGGTCTAATGGCAAACTCAAGGACTGGGGCAAACCAGTTTGAAATAGAACCAGTTTCTAAGCAGGCAGGTTGGCTGGGAGCTGCTGTTGAGTTGCCAGTCTGCTGGTGTGTAAAGATGAGCTGGTCTGCCTGCTTGCTTAAACCACATTGCAACCTACTTTCATGCCAGTGATTGCTGTTGTTGCAAAAATCTTTACACCGGTTAGAGCCAATTGCAAGGGGCTTTTCATAAGGGTTTTTTAAGGTGAAAAATATAGCTGAGATGTTTGCACATTCCCCTGCCTGGTTGCATTTCACTCCCTGTGCTTTGAAGGTCACTCTTTGACTCCACCTTGAACGATGCCCTGTCCTACTCTCCATTAAATGGAAGAGACACAGTTATACACTCATATATTCATAGACATCAGGGCTGGAAGGGACCTTGCAAGATCATCGGGTCCAGCCCCCTGCCCAAAGGGCAGGAAGTCAGCTGGGGTCCGACCACCCCAGCAAGATAAGCATCCAAGCATTTGTTAAATTTATCCAGAGTAGGTGCTTGCACCATTTGGGGGGGGGGGGGGGTCTATTCCAGACTCTGGAGTTATGGGACACTGTGATGCAGGGGTAGGCACCATTGGAGTGGGGGCAGACCAGTTTGACCTGGTAGACCCTCAGTAACTTGAACTCTGGATATCAGCCTCCTCTTCCATCCCTGGCCTCCCGACAGACGGTAAATTTGCATATAGCGGCCGCTTCAGCGGAGTTAAATTGATGCTCACCTTGGGAAATGGTGGTGGTTGGGTAGGTGGAGTCCGGCAGCTGGTAGGGTGGCAGAGTCGGCATCCCAGTTGGTGGAAAGCCCCCGGGCAACAGGTGGTTAAAAGCTGCCAGCTGATTGGCTCCTGCCTGCTTGCGCCACCTGGCTCTTCGGTTACTGAACCACACCTGGGACGAAGAAAAGGTGAGTTATGGTGAGGTGCATCCCTATGCAGATCAATACCGCTGATCAAAATTGCAGTGGGATGACCCACAAAGGATGCCGGGAGGAGTACAAAGAGAAAGAAGAGCGCCCATTGCTTGGGCTAAGACTTGGTTCAAACTCCTGCTCTGCCACAGCTTCCGTGCGTGACCTTGGGGGAAGCAGTTATCTTCCCCATGCCTCAGTGTCCTGCTTCGCACAGGGGAGATCGTAGCCGTGCCCTATCTCGTGAGGATGAAGCGATCAAACAGACGTGCTGCTAACCATCCTGCCTAGTTATTTGACAACTATGCGAATCATGCTGGAGGATTAAGTACTGTAATAGCAACATGGCTGTGCCATTCGAGAAGATAAATAGGTAGATTATAGCATCGTGGCTTCTGTGTTAGACAAGCTAAATAGATAGCACTGGACCGGAGGGAATACGCATGTCTCCTCACTTCTCTGTGCCGCGATGCTGTTTGTGGTCTAGCACATGGCGTCTTTACAATAAACGCCGCAGCCAGGGATAGCACCATGCTGCGGCCTGTCTAAACAACAGTGCCTTCGAATAAACCTGTGCAACACTGGGTTCTCACTGCCCAGGTGAGAGGCTCAAGACAGATTCCCCAAATCCGTATATCTGCCCCAGTGGGTCTTATCACTGGCCATCTCCCTCTTGGACAGTGGGAAGGGCAGCTTGAGCTGTCTCTAGGATTTGCTTTATTTTATTCAGTCGGAGAAGCTCTCAGGGCCCATCCCAGTTTGGGGTTGAGAAGTATGCGGATAAGCTTTCAAGCCAGATGAGAATGCAGCTGCCGGACTTTGTGAGGCCTAAAGGGCTAGAAAACATGATTAAATTTCACAGTGGCGAGAAAAAAAATGGAGCAAAAATCAAGAGTGAAAGCAGTCGGGGCTGGGGGGTGTGGAATTCCTCCAACCGGCCTTTCTAGTTGCTCAGTGAGACAGTGGCACGGGATCCCCCAATTCTAGCGAGCCGAAGCAAACCACTCCTTCCTGCAGGGAGTGACGACCGGGCACGCTTCCCCCCTCACTCAAGACCCAGTCCAAACTCATTGCCTTCACTTCCATGGGCTTCAGACCAAAAAATGCTACTCAGTCAGTACTTTTTGTTGCTTCTGCACCTGTGGATGTGTTTGAGTCACTTAGGCTGGGAGGGCTACGCATGCTTCTTCAGCTCTCTTTTAATTCATTGCACTGGACTGACTGGGTTGCAGGAGGGGTATGTTGGCTTGGTGAGGCTGTGGTGACTGGGGAGAAGAAGTGAGCAAGGGAGAATTGCTGGTTGCAAGATGAAGCTGCTTGTTTGATGCATCAAGTGAGGTTCTCTGGCCTGTGTTATGCATCAGTGCAGAGGGAGCACCATCGTCTCCATCTATGAAGCTATGAAGGGGACCGTGCAGCCCAGTGGCCTTTAATCAAGAGACAATCAAGACAAAGGCAGGGGACATATTGTCAAAGTCCGTGTCACCTACTCAGATGGATAAGAGCTCATTGCTGTTACCATTTAGTACAGTTAGCTAGCTCATGTGATGTAGCGTGGTTTGCATCCAACCCCTGCTAATGACATCTATGGGGGCTTCCTCTGTATGCACTTCTAATGGCAGCTGCGACAAAGATACTGGACCGGATCCTCTGCAGACTTATACCCCAGTTACACCAGTGCAAAGTGCCTCCAAAATAGAAATGTCTTGCGCTTCTGGAGCATCTTTCAGCTGAGTACCTCAAAGCACTTTCCAAAGAATTAAGCTGCAAAATTAGAGCTCAATGAGAAAGTGTCACCAATTATCCTGGGCTGGTTAATGCACTATAATTATTTTGGTGTAACTCTCTGTGTGGTTGCTTGTTCTGGTATAAAAGTCGATTTTTTTTTTCCAGTTTGGCTTAAGCCAAAGATGTAAGCTAAACCGGACTTGTACTTCTACACCAGAATGAGAAGGCTTCCCAGGGGAGTCATTGCAATATGTCTGTATGGTGTAAATTCACACCTTAGCTTATAGAAATATAGCATAGATGTACAGATAAGTCCGAAGTGACTTGTCAAGTTTGAGACTGAGCCTGGGGTTGGGACACTGAACTAGGAGCCTTATAACTTGAATGTTTTGTGTAGCCTCTCAATGAGTTTGGGTAAGTTTTTGCCTCCCCGTGCCCTGCTTCCTGCTTCCATCCTATGTCTGTTTTGTGTCGTCAGAGTGCAAACTCTTCAGGGCATGGGTTGTCTTTGGCTGAAACAGTCCACCGCACAGTGATGTTGACCTCATTTTAGGTCTCTAGGCCTTCTGGCAATACAGATAACAATCTATATTTGGTCTCTTATCCAAAGAACTGAACGTCTCTTTCTCATTGTGGAAAGCACACGCACCAGTTGTGAACTGCTGGCGTGCATTTGATGTTTGAAAATATGCAACACGTTTTTCCACAAATCTCATTCATCTGTGGCCTGTGCTGCTCTCAGCTCTGGTCACATGCTTACAGAAGCCGCGTGCTATTTTTTCTGCTTCTTGACCACATGAGCATGAATCCTTCACTGAAGGTTTTTGGTGGGGACTCTCACAGGTAGTCCAGTCAGTTTTAAATTTGCTTTCTGAGGCTATTTGAACCTGGAAGCTTGCGATTCGTTCTGAATGTGTCATACTAGTGAAATGCAATGGCACAAATGTCCGCGGAAAGCAGAAACAAATGAAGCATGAGCATGGGTGGGGTTCATTCATCGTGAACTGTAGGGAAAGCTGTCGTGCATCCTGTAACGGCCAGTACCAGCGTCAGAGGAGGTGACCGGTCAGTGGGCTGTTGGATGGCTAATACTCCTGCAGTGTAAAGTCCTTCCTAACCCTGAATAGTTCTGGATTAGCTTATGCCCTGCTTTATCAAACAGAACCTTTTCTAGTCAAGGTCCCTGTATATTACCATATTTCCTGACATACGACATGCCCCAAATAAAAGATGTGCCCTGTTTTTGGAAGGCAGAATGAAGGAAATTCAGCTCTTCCCTTGAGAGCCCCGGGAGAAAGAAAAGGCCTTCACAGCCAGCAGCTAGAGAAGCCTGCCTGGAGCATATGCAGTTTTACTTTTGCTTTCACCTGGGAGAGGCCTGAATGGTAGAAACTGCTGCTACTGTATTTTCTTGATTATAATGCAGGCCCCAATTTCCAGCAGCTGAATTTTGGAAAAAAGGTACATTGTATTATTATTGTCATTATTATTGGTGGCCATCCCTAAGCATTGTCAGCAATGTCAAAGAAAGCCCTGAGGGCCAAGTGTGCACCAGGGTGCATAACGCTTCATAAGCTCTTTGAGGCAGGGACAGTATTTTTGTTCTGTGTTGATATAGTGCCCAGCATCACTGGGTCCTGGTCCGTGACTTGGGCTCCAGACACAATAGCACAAACTAACAAATAGCCATAATATTATGTTAACATTTGGCTTCCTGTTGGGTTGTATTAAATGGATGCACCTGTCATTTTCTCCTGTTATGCTCCACACGCACGTTCACACATGTGCACACAATACCCATGGGCATTTGTGCTTATAGGGCACGTTTCTTTTAGCATCACTTGCTCCTTCTGCAAAAGAGTTGAAAACAGCCCAAGAAGATTGTGCATGGTCTGATTAACAGCGCTGAGCGACGGGGGCAGGAATGACCCTTCTCCATGAAAAGAAAAACACCAGATCTCCATCTTGAAGAGCTCTCGTTCAAATGATCCCGGTGGAAAGAAGAAGATGAAAAAGATTTAGGAGGGAAATCTTCTCTTGGTAAAAATGAAATCAAGTGATCACAAATCCCTAAGTCAGATGAGAAGGAGACTTTGAACTCCAAGGAAGCAAAAGCTGCCTCCTTGAATTCTGACACTTCCCTGAAGTTGGACAGGGTGGGAAAGCGCCTTTTATAACCAAGAGCCAGATGCTGGCAAATCCACTCTGGATTAGGAGTTTTAAGAGAAACATGTGCAGCGGGACGGGCTAAGACAGGACAGGTTTTTCCAGCAACCTACCCACGACGGGTCCTGTCCCCCCTTGGGTGATTTTGTCAGTCGGGCTGGCTAACGTGTGATCAGAATGCAATTTCGGAGAGATTTACATTGTATTATGTTACATCACGTGGGGTTCCTGTGCCCCCCCCACACATCTTGTAAGAAGGCTCCAAGTGAAAGTGCAAGGCAGCGTTGGCAAGTGAGGCAGAACTGGCTTACAATTGTGCAAACACTGTGAGGATTTGGGTTTCTGTTTCAAGACCCCCACTTAAGACTCTGAAGGCCGTATACCCCTTA